>NW_026989093.1:0-30644 GCF_030222135.1 Aotus nancymaae
TCAGCAGTCTGCAAACACTTTCTCTGCAGAGTCCCAAAACAGGCGTTTTCAGCCCATTACCGGCATATGGAAGAAACAGCAGTAAGCACAGGGAAATATCTGCTTCTAAATCCAAAACGCAGCTATCTAACAGAACGGTTGTCAATGTGTGCACTCAACTTCCAGAGTTAAACCCGTGTGTGGATTCAGCAGTCTGCAAACACTTTCTCTGCAGAGTCCCAAAACAGGCGTTTTCAGCCCATTACCGGCATATGGAAGAAACAGCAGTAAGCACAGGGAAATATCTGCTTCTAAATCCAAAACGCAGCTATCTAACAGAACGGTTGTCAATGTGTGCACTCAACTTCCAGAGTTAAACCCGTGTGTGGATTCAGCAGTCTGCAAACACTTTCTCTGCAGAGTCCCAAAACAGGCGTTTTCAGCCCATTACCGGCATATGGAAGAAACAGCAGTAAGCACAGGGAAATATCTGCTTCTAAATCCAAAACGCAGCTATCATAACAGAACGGTTGTCAATGTGTGCACTCAACTTCCAGAGTTAAACCCGTGTGTGGATTCAGCAGTCTGCAAACACTTTCTCTGCAGAGTCCCAAAACAGGCGTTTTCAGCCCATTACCGGCATATGGAAGAAACAGCAGTAAGCACAGGGAAATATCTGCTTCTAAATCCAAAACGCAGCTATCTAACAGAACGGTTGTCAATGTGTGCACTCAACTTCCAGAGTTAAACCCGTGTGTGGATTCAGCAGTCTGCAAACACTTTCTCTGCAGAGTCCCAAAGCAGGCGTTTTCAGCCCATTACCGGCATATGGAAGAAACAGCAGTAAGCACAGGGAAATATCTGCTTCTAAATCCAAAACGCAGCTATCTAACAGAACGGTTGTCAATGTGTGCACTCAACTTCCAGAGTTAAACCCGTGTGTGGATTCAGCAGTCTGCAAACACTTTCTCTGCAGAGGTCCCAAACAGCGTTTTCAGCCCATTACCGGCATATGGAAGAAACAGCAGTAAGCACAGGAAATATCTGCTTCTAAATCCAAAACGCAGCTATCTAACAGAACGGTTGTCAATGTGTGCACTCAACTTCCAGAGTTAAACCCGTGTGGATTCAGCAGTCTGCAAACACTTTCTCTGCAGAGTCCCCAAACAGGCGTTTTCAGCCATTACCGGCATATGGAAGAAACAGCAGTAAGCACAGGGAAATATCTGCTTCTAAATCCAAAACGCAGCTATCTAACAGAACGGTTGTCAATGTGTGCACTCAACTTCCAGAGTTAAACCCGTGTGTGGATTCAGCAGTCTGCAAACACTTTCTCTGCAGAGTCCCAAAACAGGCGTTTTCAGCCCATTACCGGCATATGGAAGAAACAGCAGTAAGCACAGGGAAATATCTGCTTCTAAATCCAAAACGCAGCTATCTAACAGAACGGTTGTCAATGTGTACACTCAACTTCCAGAGTTAAACCCGTGTGTGGATTCAGCAGTCTGCAAACACTTTCTCTGCAGAGTCCCGAAAGCAGGCGTTTTCAGCCCATTACCGCATACGGAAGAAACTGCAGTAAGCACAGGGAAATATCTGCTTCTAAATCCAAAACGCAGCTATCTAACAGAACGGTTGTCAATGTGTGCACTCAACTTCCAGAGTTAAACCCGTGTGTGGATTCAGCAGTCTGCAAACACTTTCTCTGCAGAGTCCCAAAACAGGCGTTTTCAGCCCATTACCGGCATATGGAAGAAACAGCAGTAAGCACAGGGAAATATCTGCTTCTAAATCCAAAACGCAGCTATCTAACAGAACGGTTGTCAATGTGTGCACTCAACTTCCAGAGTTAAACCCCGTGTGTGGATTCAGCAGTCTGCAAACACTTTCTCTGCAGAGTCCCAAAACAGGCGTTTTCAGCCCATTACCGGCATATGGAAGAAATAGCAGTAAGCACAGGGAAATATCTGCTTCTAAATCCAAAACACAGCTATCTAACAGAACGGTTGTCAATGTGTGCACGCAACTTCCAGTGTTAAACCCGTGTGGGATTCAGCAGTCTGCAAACACTTTCTCTGCAGAGTCCAAAGCAGGCGTTTTCAGCCCATTACCGGCATATGGAAGAAACAGCAGTAAGCACAGGGAAATATCTGCTTCTAAATCCAAAACGCAGCTATCTAACAGAACGGTTGTCAATGTGTGCACTCAACTTCCAGAGTTAAACCGTGTGTGGATTCAGCAGTCTGCAAACACTTTCTCTGCAGAGTCCCAAAGCAGGCGTTTTCAGCCATTACCGATATGGAAGAAACAGCAGTAAGCACAGGGAAATATCTGCTTCTAAATCCAAAACGCAGCTATCTAACAGAACGGTTGTCAATGTGTGCACTCAACTTCCAGAGTTAAACCCCGGTCTGTGGATTCAGCAGTCTGCAAACACTTCTCTGCAGAGTCCCAAAGCAGGCGTTTTGAGCCCATTACTGGCATATGGAAGAAACAGCAGTAAGCACAGGGAAATATCTGCTTCTAAATCCAAAACGCAGCTATCTAACAGAACGGTTGTCAATGTGTACACTCAACTTCCAGAGTTAAACCCGTGTGTGGATTCAGCAGTCTGCAAACACTTTCTCTGCAGAGTCCCAAACAGGCGTTTTCAGCCCATTACCGGCATATGGAAGAAACAGCAGTAAGCACAGGGAAATATCTGCTTCTAAATCCAAAACGCAGCTATCTAACAGAACGGTTGTCAATGTGTGCACTCAACTTCCAGAGTTAAACCCGTGTGTGGATTCAGCAGTCTGCAAACACTTTCTCTGCAGAGTCCCAAAACAGGCGTTTTCAGCCCATTACCGGCATATGGAAGAAACAGCAGTAAGCACAGGGAAATATCTGCTTCTAAATCCAAAACGCAGCTATCTAACAGAACGGTTGTCAATGTGTGCACTCAACTTCCAGAGTTAAACCCGTGTGTGGATTCATCAGTCTGCAAACACTTTCTCTGCAGAGTCCCAAAACAGGCGTTTTCAGCCCATTACCGGCATATGGAAGAAACAGCAGTAAGCACAGGGAAATATCTGCTTCTAAATCCAAAACGCAGCTATCTAACAGAACGGTTGTCAATGTGTGCACTCAACTTCCAGAGTTAAACCCGTGTGTGGATTCAGCAGTCTGCAAACACTTTCTCTGCAGAGTCCCAAAGCAGGCGTTTTCAGCCCATTACCGGCATATGGAAGAAACAGCAGTAAGCACAGGGAAATATCTGCTTCTAAATCCAAAACGCAGCTATCTAACAGAACGGTTGTCAATGTGTGCACTCAACTTCCAGAGTTAAACCCGTGTGTGGATTCAGCAGTCTGCAAACACTTTCTCTGCAGAGTCCCAAAACAGGCGTTTTCAGCCCATTACCGGCATATGGAAGAAACAGCAGTAAGCACAGGGAAATATCTGCTTCTAAATCCAAACGCAGCTATCTAACAGAACGGTTGTCAATGTGTGCACTCAACTTCCAGAGTTAAACCCGTGTGTGGATTCAGCAGTCCTGCAAACACTTTCTCTGCAGAGTCCCAAAGCAGGCGTTTTCAGCCCATTACCGGCATATGGAAGAAACAGCAGTAAGCACAGGGAAATATCTGCTTCTAAATCCAAAACGCAGCTATCTAACAGAACGGTTGTCAATGTGTGCACTCAACTTCCAGAGTTAAACCCGTGTGTGGATTCAGCAGTCTGCAAACACTTTCTCTGCAGAGTCCCAAAACAGGCGTTTTCAGCCCATTACCGGCATAGGAAGAAACAGCAGGTAAGCACAGGGAAATATCTGCTTCTAAATCCAAAACGCAGCTATCTAACAGAACGGTTGTCAATGTGTGCACTCAACTTCCAGAGTTAAACCCGTGTGTGGATTCAGCAGTCTGCAAACACTTTCTCTGCAGAGTCCCAAACCAGGCGTTTTCAGCCCATTACCGGCATATGGAAGAAACAGCAGTAAGCACAGGGAAATATCTGCTTCTAAATCCAAAACGCAGCTATCTAACCGAACGGTTGTCAATGTGTACACTCAACTTCCAGAGTTAAACCCGTGTGTGGATTCAGCAGTCTGCAAACACTTTCTCTGCAGAGTCCGAAAGCAGGCGTTTTCAGCCCATTACCGGCATACGGAAGAAACAGCAGTAAGCACAGGGGAATATCTGCTTCTAAATCCAAAACGCAGCTATCTAACAGAACGGTTGTCAATGTGTGCACTCAACTTCCAGAGTTAAACCCGTGTGTGGATTCAGCAGTCTGCAAACACTTTCTCTGCAGAGTCCCAAAACAGGCGTTTTCAGCCCATTACCGGCATATGGAAGAAGAAACAGCAGTAAGCACAGGGAAATATCTGCTTCTAAATCCAAAACGCAGCTATCTAACAGAACGGTTGTCAATGTGTGCACTCAACTTCCAGAGTTAAACCCGTGTGTGGATTCAGCAGTCTGCAAACACTTTCTCTGCAGAGTCCCAAAACAGGCGTTTTCAGCCCATTACCGGCATATGGAAGAAATAGCAGTAAGCACAGGGAAATATCTGCTTCTAAATCCAAAACACAGCTATCTAACAGAACGGTTGTCAATGTGTGCACGCAACTTCCAGTGTTAAACCCGTGTGTGGATTCAGCAGTCTGCAAACACTTTCTCTGCAGAGTCCCAAAGCAGGCGTTTTCAGCCCATTACCGGCATATGGAAGAAACAGCAGTAAGCACAGGGAAATATCTGCTTCTAAATCCAAAACGCAGCTATCTAACAGAACGGTTGTCAATGTGTGCACTCAACTTCCAGAGTTAAACCCGTGTGTGGATTCAGCAGTCTGCAAACACTTTCTCTGCAGAGTCCCGAAAACAGGCGTTTTCAGCCCATTACCGGCATATGGAAGAAACAGCAGTAAGCACAGGGAAATATCTGCTTCTAAATCCAAAACGCAGCTATCTAACAGAACGGTTGTCAATGTGTGCACTCAACTTCCAGAGTTAAACCCGTGTGGATTCAGCAGTCTGCAAACACTTTCTCTGCAGAGTCCCAAAGCAGGCGTTTTCAGCCCATTACTGGCATATGGAAGAAACAGCAGTAAGCACAGGGAAATATCTGCTTCTAAATCCAAAACGCAGCTCTCTAACAGAACGGTTGTCAATGTGTACACTCAACTTCCAGAGTTAAACCCGTGTGTGGATTCAGCAGTCTGCAAACACTTTCTCTGCAGAGTCCCCAAACCAGGCGTTTTCAGCCCATTACCGGCATATGGAAGAATCAGCAGTAAGCACAGGGAAATTATCTGCTTCTAAATCCAAAACGCAGCTATCTAACAGAACGGTTGTCAATGTGTGCACTCAACTTCCAGAGTTAAACCCGTGTGTGGATTCAGCAGTCTGCAAACACTTTCTCTGCAGAGTCCCAAAACAGGCGTTTTCAGCCCATTACCGGCATATGGAAGAAACAGCAGTAAGCACAGGGAAATATCTGCTTCTAAATCCAAAACGCAGCTATCTAACAGAACGGTTGTCAATGTGTGCACTCAACTTCCAGAGTTAAACCCGTGTTGTGGATTCAGCAGTCTGCAAACACTTTCTCTGCAGAGTCCCAAAAGCAGGCGTTTTCAGCCCATTACCGGCATATGGAAGAAACAGCAGTAAGCACAGGGAAATATCTGCTTCTAAATCCAAAACGCAGCTATCTAACAGAACGGTTGTCAATGTGTGCACTCAACTTCCAGAGTTAAACCCGTGTGTGGATTCAGCAGTCTGCAAACACTTTCTCTGCAGAGTCCCAAAACAGGCGTTTTCAGCCCATTACCGGCATATGGAAGAAACAGCAGTAAGCACAGGGAAATATCTGCTTCTAAATCCAAACGCAGCTATCTAACAGAACGGTTGTCAATGTGTGCACTCAACTTCCAGAGTTAAACCCGTGTGTGGATTCAGCAGTCTGCAAACACTTTCTCTGCAGAGTCCCAAACAGGCGTTTCAGCCATTACCGGCATATGGAAGAAACAGCAGTAAGCACAGGGAAATATCTGCTTCTAAATCCAAAACGCAGCTATCTAACAGAACGGTTGTCAATGTGTGCACTCAACTTCCAGAGTTAAACCGTGTGTGGATTCAGCAGTCTGCAAACACTTTCTCTGCAGAGTCCCAAAGCAGGCGTTTTCAGCCCATTACCGGCATATGGAAGAAACAGCAGTAAGCACAGGGAAATATCTGCTTCTAAATCCAAAACGCAGCTATCTAACAGAACGGTTGTCAATGTGTGCACTCAACTTCCAGAGTTAAACCCGTGTGTGGATTCAGCAGTCTGCAAACACTTTCTCTGCAGAGTCCAAACCAGGCGTTTTCAGCCCATTACCGGCATATGGAAGAAACAGCAGTAAGCACAGGGAAATATCTGCTTCTAAATCCAAAACGCAGCTATCTAACAGAACGGTTGTCAATGTGTGCACTCAACTTCCAGAGTTAAACCCGGTGTGTGGATTCAGCAGTCTGCAAACACTTTCTCTGCAGAGTCCCAAAACAGGCGTTTTCAGCCCATTACCGGCATATGGAAGAAACAGCAGTAAGCACAGGGAAATATCTGCTTCTAATCCAAAACAGCAGCTATCTAACAGAACGGTTGTCAATGTGTGCACTCAACTTCCAGAGTTAAACCCGTGTGTGGATTCAGCAGTCTGCAAACACTTTCTCTGCAGAGTCCCAAAACAGGCGTTTCAGCCCATTACCGGCATATGGAAAGAACAGCAGTAAGCACAGGGAAATATCTGCTTCTAAATCCAAAACCAGCTATCTAACAGAACGGTTGTCAATGTGTGCACTCAACTTCCAGAGTTAAACCCGTGTGTGGATTCAGCAGTCTGCAAACACTTTCTCTGCAGAGTCCCCAAAGCAGGCGTTTTCAGCCCATTACCGGCATATGGAAGAAACAGCAGTAAGCACAGGGAAATATCTGCTTCTAAATCCAAAACGCAGCTATCTAACAGAACGGTTGTCAATGTGTGCACTCAACTTCCAGAGTTAAACCCGTTGTGGATTCAGCAGTCTGCAAACACTTTCTCTGCAGAGTCCCAAAACAGGCGTTTTCAGCCCATTACCGGCATATGGAAGAAACAGCAGTAAGCACAGGGAAATATCTGCTTCTAAATCCAAAACGCAGCTATCTAACAGAACGGTTGTCAATGTGTGCACTCAACTTCCAGAGTTAAACCCGTTGTGGATTCAGCAGTCTGCAAACACTTTCTCTGCAGAGTCCCAAAGCCAGCGTTTTCAGCCCATTACCGGCATATGGAAGAAACAGCAGTAAGCACAGGGAAATATCTGCTTCTAAATCCAAAACGCAGCTATCTAACAGAACGGTTGTCAATGTGTGCACTCAACTTCCAGAGTTAAACCCGTGTGTGGATTCAGCAGTCTGCAAACACTTTCTCTGCAGAGTCCCAAACAGGCGTTTTCAGCCCATTACCGGCATATGGAAGAAACAGCAGTAAGCACAGGGAAATATCTGCTTCTAAATCCAAAACGCAGCTTATCTAACAGAACGGTTGTCAATGTGTGCACTCAACTTCCAGAGTTAAACCCGTGTGTGGATTCAGCAGTCTGCAAACACTTTCTCTGCAGAGTCCCAAAGCAGGCGTTTTTCAGCCCATTACCGGCATATGGAAGAAACAGCAGTAAGCACAGGGAAATATCTGCTTCTAAATCCAAAACGCAGCTATCTAACAGAACGGTTGTCAATGTGTGGCACTCAACTTCCAGAGTTAAACCCGTGTGTGGATTCAGCAGTCTGCAAACACTTTCTCTGCAGAGTCCCAAAACAGGCGTTTTCAGCCCATTACCGGCATATGGAAGAAACAGCAGTAAGCACAGGGAAATATCTGCTTCTAAATCCAAAACGCAGCTATCTAACAGAACGGTTGTCAATGTGTGCACTCAACTTCCAGAGTTAAACCCGTGTGTGGATTCAGCAGTCTGCAAACACTTTCTCTGCAGAGTCCCAAAACAGGCGTTTTCAGCCCATTACCGGCATATGGAAGAAACAGCAGTAAGCACAGGGAAATATCTGCTTCTAAATCCAAAACGCAGCTATCTAACAGAACGGTTGTCAATGTGTGCACTCAACTTCCAGAGTTAAACCCGTGTGTGGATTCAGCAGTCCTGCAAACACTTCTCTGCAGAGTCCCAAAAGCAGGCGTTTTCAGCCCATTACCGGCATATGGAAGAACAGCAGTAAGCACAGGGAAATATCTGCTTCTAAATCCAAAAAGCAGCTATCTAACAGAACGGTTGTCATGTGTGCACTCAACTTCCAGAGTTAAACCCGTGTGTGGATTCAGCAGTCTGCAAACACTTTCTCTGCAGAGTCCCAAAGACAGGCGTTTCAGCCCATTACCGGCATATGGAAGAAACAGCAGTAAGCACAGGGAAATATCTGCTTCTAAATCCAAAACGCAGCTATCTAACAGAACGGTTGTCAATGTGTGCACTCAACTTCCAGAGTTAAACCCGTGTGTGGATTCAGCAGTCTGCAAACACTTTCTCTGCAGAGTCCAAAACAGGCGTTTTCAGCCCATTACCGGCATATGGAAGAAACAGCAGTAAGCACAGGGAAATATCTGCTTCTAAATCCAAAACGCAGCTATCTAACAGAACGGTTGTCAATGTGTGCACTCAACTTCCAGAGTTAAACCCGTGTGTGGATTCAGCAGTCTGCAAACACTTTCTCTGCAGAGTCCCAAAGCAGGCTTTTCAGCCCATTACCGGCATATGGAAGAAACAGCAGTAAGCACAGGGAAATATCTGCTTCTAATCCAAAACGCAGCTATCTAACAGAACGGTTGTCAATGTGTGCACTCAACTTCCAGAGTTAAACCCTGTGTGTGGATTCAGCAGTCTGCAAACACTTTCTCTGCAGAGTCCCAAAACAGGCGTTTTCAGCCCATTACCGGCATATGGAAGAAACAGCAGTAAGCACAGGGAAATATCTGCTTCTAAATCCAAAACGCAGCTATCTAACAGAACGGTTGTCAATGTGTGCACTCAACTTCCAGAGTTAAACCCGTGTGTGGATTCAGCAGTCTGCAAACACTTTCTCTGCAGAGTCCCAAAAGCAGGCGTTTTCTAGCCCATTACCGGCATATGGAAGAAACAGCAGTAAGCACAGGGAAATATCTGCTTCTAAATCCAAAACGCAGCTATCTAACAGAACGGTTGTCAATGTGTGCACTCAACTTCCAGAGTTAAACCCGTGTGTGGATTCAGCAGTCTGCAAACACTTTCTCTGCAGAGTCCCAAAACAGGCGTTTTCAGCCCATTACCGGCATATGGAAGAAACAGCAGTAAGCACAGGGAAATATCTGCTTCTAAATCCAAAACGCAGCTATCTAACAGAACGGTTGTCAATGTGTGCACTCAACTTCCAGAGTTAAACCCGTGTGTGGATTCAGCAGTCTGCAAACACTTTCTCTGCAGAGTCCCAAAACAGGCGTTTTCAGCCCATTACCGGCATATGGAAGAAACAGCAGTAAGCACAGGGAAATATCTGCTTCTAAATCCAAAACGCAGCTATCTAACAGAACGGTTGTCAATGTGTGCACTCAACTTCCAGAGTTAAACCCGTGTGTGGATTCAGCAGTCTGCAAACACTTTCTCTGCAGAGTCCCCAAAACAGGCGTTTTCAGCCCATTACCGGCATATGGAAGAAACAGCAGTAAGCACAGGGAAATATCTGCTTCTAAATCCAAAACGCAGCTATCTAACAGAACGGTTGTCAATGTGTGCACTCAACTTCCAGAGTTAAACCCGTGTGTGGATTCAGCAGTCTGCAAACACTTTCTCTGCAGAGTCCCAAAACAGGCGTTTTCAGCCCATTACCGGCATATGGAAGAAACAGCAGTAAGCACAGGGAAATATCTGCTTCTAAATCCAAAACGCAGCTATCTAACAGAACGGTTGTCAATGTGTGCACTCAACTTCCAGAGTTAAACCCGTGTGTGGATTCAGCAGTCTGCAAACACTTTCTCTGCAGAGTCCCAAAACAGGCGTTTTCAGCCCATTACCGGCATATGGAAGAAACAGCAGTAAGCACAGGGAAATATCTGCTTCTAAATCCAAAACGCAGCTATCTAACAGAACGGTTGTCAATGTGTGCACTCAACTTCCAGAGTTAAACCCGTGTGTGGATTCAGCAGTCTGCAAACACTTTCTCTGCAGAGTCCCAAAACAGGCGTTTTCAGCCCATTACCGGCATATGGAAGAAACAGCAGTAAGCACAGGGAAATATCTGCTTCTAAATCCAAAACGCAGCTATCTAACAGAACGGTTGTCAATGTGTGCACTCAACTTCCAGAGTTAAACCCGTGTGTGGATTCAGCAGTCTGCAAACACTTTCTCTGCAGAGTCCCAAAACAGGCGTTTTCAGCCCATTACCGGCATATGGAAGAAACAGCAGTAAGCACAGGGAAATATCTGCTTCTAAATCCAAAACGCAGCTATCTAACAGAACGGTTGTCAATGTGTGCACTCAACTTCCAGAGTTAAACCCGTGTGTGGATTCAGCAGTCTGCAAACACTTTCTCTGCAGAGTCCCAAAACAGGCGTTTTCAGCCCATTACCGGCATATGGAAGAAACAGCAGTAAGCACAGGGAAATATCTGCTTCTAAATCCAAAACGCAGCTATCTAACAGAACGGTTGTCAATGTGTGCACTCAACTTCCAGAGTTAAACCCGTGTGTGGATTCAGCAGTCTGCAAACACTTTCTCTGCAGAGTCCCAAAACAGGCGTTTTCAGCCCATTACCGGCATATGGAAGAAACAGCAGTAAGCACAGGGAAATATCTGCTTCTAAATCCAAAACGCAGCTATCTAACAGAACGGTTGTCAATGTGTGCACTCAACTTCCAGAGTTAAACCCGTGTGTGGATTCAGCAGTCTGCAAACACTTTCTCTGCAGAGTCCCAAAACAGGCGTTTTCAGCCCATTACCGGCATATGGAAGAAACAGCAGTAAGCACAGGGAAATATCTGCTTCTAAATCCAAAACGCAGCTATCTAACAGAACGGTTGTCAATGTGTGCACTCAACTTCCAGAGTTAAACCCGTGTGTGGATTCAGCAGTCTGCAAACACTTTCTCTGCAGAGTCCCAAAACAGGCGTTTTCAGCCCATTACCGGCATATGGAAGAAACAGCAGTAAGCACAGGGAAATATCTGCTTCTAAATCCAAAACGCAGCTATCTAACAGAACGGTTGTCAATGTGTGCACTCAACTTCCAGAGTTAAACCCGTGTGTGGATTCAGCAGTCTGCAAACACTTTCTCTGCAGAGTCCCAAAACAGGCGTTTTCAGCCCATTACCGGCATATGGAAGAAACAGCAGTAAGCACAGGGAAATATCTGCTTCTAAATCCAAAACGCAGCTATCTAACAGAACGGTTGTCAATGTGTGCACTCAACTTCCAGAGTTAAACCCGTGTGTGGATTCAGCAGTCTGCAAACACTTTCTCTGCAGAGTCCCAAAACAGGCGTTTTCAGCCCATTACCGGCATATGGAAGAAACAGCAGTAAGCACAGGGAAATATCTGCTTCTAAATCCAAAACGCAGCTATCTAACAGAACGGTTGTCAATGTGTGCACTCAACTTCCAGAGTTAAACCCGTGTGTGGATTCAGCAGTCTGCAAACACTTTCTCTGCAGAGTCCCAAAACAGGCGTTTTCAGCCCATTACCGGCATATGGAAGAAACAGCAGTAAGCACAGGGAAATATCTGCTTCTAAATCCAAAACGCAGCTATCTAACAGAACGGTTGTCAATGTGTGCACTCAACTTCCAGAGTTAAACCCGTGTGTGGATTCAGCAGTCTGCAAACACTTTCTCTGCAGAGTCCCAAAACAGGCGTTTTCAGCCCATTACCGGCATATGGAAGAAACAGCAGTAAGCACAGGGAAATATCTGCTTCTAAATCCAAAACGCAGCTATCTAACAGAACGGTTGTCAATGTGTGCACTCAACTTCCAGAGTTAAACCCGTGTGTGGATTCAGCAGTCTGCAAACACTTTCTCTGCAGAGTCCCAAAACAGGCGTTTTCAGCCCATTACCGGCATATGGAAGAAACAGCAGTAAGCACAGGGAAATATCTGCTTCTAAATCCAAAACGCAGCTATCTAACAGAACGGTTGTCAATGTGTGCACTCAACTTCCAGAGTTAAACCCGTGTGTGGATTCAGCAGTCTGCAAACACTTTCTCTGCAGAGTCCCAAAACAGGCGTTTTCAGCCCATTACCGGCATATGGAAGAAACAGCAGTAAGCACAGGGAAATATCTGCTTCTAAATCCAAAACGCAGCTATCTAACAGAACGGTTGTCAATGTGTGCACTCAACTTCCAGAGTTAAACCCGTGTGTGGATTCAGCAGTCTGCAAACACTTTCTCTGCAGAGTCCCAAAACAGGCGTTTTCAGCCCATTACCGGCATATGGAAGAAACAGCAGTAAGCACAGGGAAATATCTGCTTCTAAATCCAAAACGCAGCTATCTAACAGAACGGTTGTCAATGTGTGCACTCAACTTCCAGAGTTAAACCCGTGTGTGGATTCAGCAGTCTGCAAACACTTTCTCTGCAGAGTCCCAAAACAGGCGTTTTCAGCCCATTACCGGCATATGGAAGAAACAGCAGTAAGCACAGGGAAATATCTGCTTCTAAATCCAAAACGCAGCTATCTAACAGAACGGTTGTCAATGTGTGCACTCAACTTCCAGAGTTAAACCCGTGTGTGGATTCAGCAGTCTGCAAACACTTTCTCTGCAGAGTCCCAAAACAGGCGTTTTCAGCCCATTACCGGCATATGGAAGAAACAGCAGTAAGCACAGGGAAATATCTGCTTCTAAATCCAAAACGCAGCTATCTAACAGAACGGTTGTCAATGTGTGCACTCAACTTCCAGAGTTAAACCCGTGTGTGGATTCAGCAGTCTGCAAACACTTTCTCTGCAGAGTCCCAAAACAGGCGTTTTCAGCCCATTACCGGCATATGGAAGAAACAGCAGTAAGCACAGGGAAATATCTGCTTCTAAATCCAAAACGCAGCTATCTAACAGAACGGTTGTCAATGTGTGCACTCAACTTCCAGAGTTACCCGTGTGTGGATTCAGCAGTCTGCAAACACTTTCTTCTGCAGAGTCCCAAAACAGGCGTTTTCAGCCCATTACCCGGCATATGGAAGAAACAGCAGTAAGCACAGGGAAATATCTGCTTCTAAATCCCAAAACGCAGCTATCTAACAGAACGGTTGTCAATGTGTGCACTCAACTTCCAGAGTTAAACCCGTGTGTGGATTCAGCAGTCTGCAAACACTTTCTCTGCAGAGTCCCAAAACAGGCGTTTTCAGCCCATTACCGGCATATGGAAGAAACAGCAGTAAGCACAGGGAAATATCTGCTTCTAAATCCAAAACGCAGCTATCTAACAGAACGGTTGTCAATGTGTGCACTCAACTTCCAGAGTTAAACCCGTGTGTGGATTCAGCAGTCTGCAAACACTTTCTCTGCAGAGTCCCAAAACAGGCGTTTTCAGCCCATTACCGGCATATGGAAGAAACAGCAGTAAGCACAGGGAAATATCTGCTTCTAAATCCAAACGCAGCTATCTAACAGAACGGTTGTCAATGTGTGCACTCACTTCCAGAGTTAAACCCGTGTGTGGATTCAGCAGTCTGCAAAACACTTTCTCTGCAGAGTCCCAAAACAGGCGTTTTCAGCCCATTACCGGCATATGGAAGAAACAGCAGTAAGCACAGGGAAATATCTGCTTCTAAATCCAAAACGCAGCTATCTAACAGAACGGTTGTCAATGTGTGCACTCAACTTCCAGAGTTAAACCCGTGTGAGGATTCAGCAGTCTGCAAACACTTTCTCTGCAGAGTCCCAAAACAGGCGTTTTCAGCCCATTACCGGCATATGAAGAAACAGCAGTAAGCACAGGGAAATATCTGCTTCTAAATCCAAAACGCAGCTATTGCTAACAGAACGGTTGTCAATGTGTGCACTCAACTTCCAGAGTTTAAACCCGTGTGTGGATTCAGCAGTCTGCAAACACTTTCTCTGCAGAGTCCCAAAACAGGCGTTTTCAGCCCATTACCGGCATATGGAAGAAACAGCAGTAAGCACAGGGAAATATCTGCTTCTAAATCCAAAACGCAGCTATCTAACAGAACGGTTGTCAATGTGTGCACTCAACCTTCCAGAGTTAAACCCGTGTGTGGATTCAGCAGTCTGCAAACACTTTCTCTGCAGAGTCCCAAAACAGGCGTTTTCAGCCCATTACCGGCATATGGAAGAAACAGCAGAAAGCACAGGGAAATATGAAATATCTGCTTCTAAATCCAAAACGCAGCTATCTAACAGAACGGTTGTCAATGTGTGCACTCAACTTCCAGAGTTAAACCCGTGTGTGGATTCAGCAGTCTGCAAACACTTTCTCTGCAGAGTCCCAAAACAGGCGTTTTCAGCCCATTACCGGCATATGGAAGAAACAGCAGTAAGCACAGGGAAATATCTGCTTCTAAATCCAAAACGCAGCTATCTAACAGAACGGTTGTCAATGTGTGCACTCAACTTCCAGAGTTAAACCCGTGTGTGGATTCAGCAGTCTGCAAACACTTTCTCTGCAGAGTCCCAAAACAGGCGTTTTCAGCCCATTACCGGCATATGGAAGAAACAGCAGTAAGCACAGGGAAATATCTGCTTCTAAATCCAAAACGCAGCTATCTAACAGAACGGTTGTCAATGTGTGCACTCAACTTCCAGAGTTAAACCCGTGTGTGGATTCAGCAGTCTGCAAACACTTTCTCTGCAGAGTCCCAAAACAGGCGTTTTCAGCCCATTACCGGCATATGGAAGAAACAGCAGTAAGCACAGGGAAATATCTGCTTCTAAATCCAAAACGCAGCTATCTAACAGAACGGTTGTCAATGTGTGCACTCAACTTCCAGAGTTAAACCCGTGTGTGGATTCAGCAGTCTGCAAACACTTTCTCTGCAGAGTCCCAAAACAGGCGTTTTCAGCCCATTACCGGCATATGGAAGAAACAGCAGTAAGCACAGGGAAATATCTGCTTCTAAATCCAAAACGCAGCTATCTAACAGAACGGTTGTCAATGTGTGCACTCAACTTCCAGAGTTAAACCCGTGTGTGGATTCAGCAGTCTGCAAACACTTTCTCTGCAGAGTCCCAAAACAGGCGTTTTCAGCCCATTACCGGCATATGGAAGAAACAGCAGTAAGCACAGGGAAATATCTGCTTCTAAATCCAAAACGCAGCTATCTAACAGAACGGTTGTCAATGTGTGCACTCAACTTCCAGAGTTAAACCCGTGTGTGGATTCAGCAGTCTGCAAACACTTTCTCTGCAGAGTCCCAAAACAGGCGTTTTCAGCCCATTACCGGCATATGGAAGAAACAGCAGTAAGCACAGGGAAATATCTGCTTCTAAATCCAAAACGCAGCTATCTAACAGAACGGTTGTCAATGTGTGCACTCAACTTCCAGAGTTAAACCCGTGTGTGGATTCAGCAGTCTGCAAACACTTTCTCTGCAGAGTCCCAAAACAGGCGTTTTCAGCCCATTACCGGCATATGGAAGAAACAGCAGTAAGCACAGGGAAATATCTGCTTCTAAATCCAAAACGCAGCTATCTAACAGAACGGTTGTCAATGTGTGCACTCAACTTCCAGAGTTAAACCCGTGTGTGGATTCAGCAGTCTGCAAACACTTTCTCTGCAGAGTCCCAAAACAGGCGTTTTCAGCCCATTACCGGCATATGGAAGAAACAGCAGAAAGCACAGGGAAATATCTGCTTCTAAATCCAAAACGCAGCTATCTAACAGAACGGTTGTCAATGTGTGCACTCAACTTCCAGAGTTAAACCCGTGTGTGGATTCAGCAGTCTGCAAACACTTTCTCTGCAGAGTCCCAAAACAGGCGTTTTCAGCCCATTACCGGCATATGGAAGAAACAGCAGTAAGCACAGGGAAATATCTGCTTCTAAATCCAAAACGCAGCTATCTAACAGAACGGTTGTCAATGTGTGCACTCAACTTCCAGAGTTAAACCCGTGTGTGGATTCAGCAGTCTGCAAACACTTTCTCTGCAGAGTCCCAAAACAGGCGTTTTCAGCCCATTACCGGCATATGGAAGAAACAGCAGTAAGCACAGGGAAATATCTGCTTCTAAATCCAAAACGCAGCTATCTAACAGAACGGTTGTCAATGTGTGCACTCAACTTCCAGAGTTAAACCCGTGTGTGGATTCAGCAGTCTGCAAACACTTTCTCTGCAGAGTCCCAAAACAGGCGTTTTCAGCCCATTACCGGCATATGGAAGAAACAGCAGTAAGCACAGGGAAATATCTGCTTCTAAATCCAAAACGCAGCTATCTAACAGAACGGTTGTCAATGTGTGCACTCAACTTCCAGAGTTAAACCCGTGTGTGGATTCAGCAGTCTGCAAACACTTTCTCTGCAGAGTCCCAAAACAGGCGTTTTCAGCCCATTACCGGCATATGGAAGAAACAGCAGTAAGCACAGGGAAATATCTGCTTCTAAATCCAAAACGCAGCTATCTAACAGAACGGTTGTCAATGTGTGCACTCAACTTCCAGAGTTAAACCCGTGTGTGGATTCAGCAGTCTGCAAACACTTTCTCTGCAGAGTCCCAAAACAGGCGTTTTCAGCCCATTACCGGCATATGGAAGAAACAGCAGTAAGCACAGGGAAATATCTGCTTCTAAATGAAAAACGCAGCTATCTAACAGAACGGTTGTCAATGTGTGCACTCAACTTCCAGAGTTAAACCCGTGTGTGGATTCAGCAGTCTGCAAACACTTTCTCTGCAGAGTCCCAAAACAGGCGTTTTCAGCCCATTACCGGCATATGGAAGAAACAGCAGAAAGCACAGGGAAATATCTGCTTCTAAATCCAAAACGCAGCTATCTAACAGAACGGTTGTCAATGTGTGCACTCAACTTCCAGAGTTAAACCCGTGTGTGGATTCAGCAGTCTGCAAACACTTTCTCTGCAGAGTCCCAAAACAGGCGTTTTCAGCCCATTACCGGCATATGGAAGAAACAGCAGAAAGCACAGGGAAATATCTGCTTCTAAATCCAAAACGCAGCTATCTAACAGAACGGTTGTCAATGTGTGCACTCAACTTCCAGAGTTAAACCCGTGTGTGGATTCAGCAGTCTGCAAACACTTTCTCTGCAGAGTCCCAAAACAGGCGTTTTCAGCCCATTACCGGCATATGGAAGAAACAGCAGTAAGCACAGGGAAATATCTGCTTCTAAATCCAAAACGCAGCTATCTAACAGAACGGTTGTCAATGTGTGCACTCAACTTCCAGAGTTAAACCCGTGTGTGGATTCAGCAGTCTGCAAACACTTTCTCTGCAGAGTCCCAAAACAGGCGTTTTCAGCCCATTACCGGCATATGGAAGAAACAGCAGTAAGCACAGGGAAATATCTGCTTCTAAATCCAAAACGCAGCTATCTAACAGAACGGTTGTCAATGTGTGCACTCAACTTCCAGAGTTAAACCCGTGTGTGGATTCAGCAGTCTGCAAACACTTTCTCTGCAGAGTCCCAAAACAGGCGTTTTCAGCCCATTACCGGCATATGGAAGAAACAGCAGTAAGCACAGGGAAATATCTGCTTCTAAATCCAAAACGCAGCTATCTAACAGAACGGTTGTCAATGTGTGCACTCAACTTCCAGAGTTAAACCCGTGTGTGGATTCAGCAGTCTGCAAACACTTTCTCTGCAGAGTCCCAAAACAGGCGTTTTCAGCCCATTACCGGCATATGGAAGAAACAGCAGTAAGCACAGGGAAATATCTGCTTCTAAATCCAAAACGCAGCTATCTAACAGAACGGTTGTCAATGTGTGCACTCAACTTCCAGAGTTAAACCCGTGTGTGGATTCAGCAGTCTGCAAACACTTTCTCTGCAGAGTCCCAAAACAGGCGTTTTCAGCCCATTACCGGCATATGGAAGAAACAGCAGTAAGCACAGGGAAATATCTGCTTCTAAATCCAAAACGCAGCTATCTAACAGAACGGTTGTCAATGTGTGCACTCAACTTCCAGAGTTAAACCCGTGTGTGGATTCAGCAGTCTGCAAACACTTTCTCTGCAGAGTCCCAAAACAGGCGTTTTCAGCCCATTACCGGCATATGGAAGAAACAGCAGTAAGCACAGGGAAATATCTGCTTCTAAATCCAAAACGCAGCTATCTAACAGAACGGTTGTCAATGTGTGCACTCAACTTCCAGAGTTAAACCCGTGTGTGGATTCAGCAGTCTGCAAACACTTTCTCTGCAGAGTCCCAAAACAGGCGTTTTCAGCCCATTACCGGCATATGGAAGAAACAGCAGTAAGCATAGGGAAATATCTGCTTCTAAATCCAAAACGCAGCTATCTAACAGAACGGTTGTCAATGTGTGCACTCAACTTCCAGAGTTAAACCCGTGTGTGGATTCAGCAGTCTGCAAACACTTTCTCTGCAGAGTCCCAAAACAGGCGTTTTCAGCCCATTACCGGCATATGGAAGAAACAGCAGTAAGCACAGGGAAATATCTGCTTCTAAATCCAAAACGCAGCTATCTAACAGAACGGTTGTCAATGTGTGCACTCAACTTCCAGAGTTAAACCCGTGTGTGGATTCAGCAGTCTGCAAACACTTTCTCTGCAGAGTCCCAAAACAGGCGTTTTCAGCCCATTACCGGCATATGGAAGAAACAGCAGTAAGCACAGGGAAATATCTGCTTCTAAATGAAAAACGCAGCTATCTAACAGAACGGTTGTCAATGTGTGCACTCAACTTCCAGAGTTAAACCCGTGTGTGGATTCAGCAGTCTGCAAACACTTTCTCTGCAGAGTCCCAAAACAGGCGTTTTCAGCCCATTACCGGCATATGGAAGAAACAGCAGTAAGCACAGGGAAATATCTGCTTCTAAATCCAAAACGCAGCTATCTAACAGAACGGTTGTCAATGTGTGCACTCAACTTCCAGAGTTAAACCCGTGTGTGGATTCAGGAGTCTGCAAACACTTTCTCTGCAGAGTCCCAAAACAGGCGTTTTCAGCCCATTACCGGCATATGGAAGAAACCGCAGTAAGCACAGGGAAATATCTGCTTCTAAATCCAAAACGCAGCTATCTAACAGAACGGTTGTCAATGTGTGCACTCAACTTCCAGAGTTAAACCCGTGTGTGGATTCAGCAGTCTGCAAACACTTTCTCTGCAGAGTCCCAAAACAGGCGTTTTCAGCCCATTACCGGCATATGGAAGAAACAGCAGTAAGCACAGGGAAATATCTGCTTCTAAATCCAAAACGCAGCTATCTAACAGAACGGTTGTCAATGTGTGCACTCAACTTCCAGAGTTAAACCCGTGTGTAGATTCAGCAGTCTGCAAACACTTTCTCTGCAGAGTCCCAAAACAGGCGTTTTCAGCCCATTACCGGCATATGGAAGAAACAGCAGTAAGCACAGGGAAATATCTGCTTCTAAATCCAAAACGCAGCTATCTAACAGAACGGTTGTCAATGTGTGCACTCAACTTCCAGAGTTAAACCCGTGTGTGGATTCAGCAGTCTGCAAACACTTTCTCTGCAGAGTCCCAAAACAGGCGTTTTCAGCCCATTACCGGCATATGGAAGAAATAGCAGTAAGCACAGGGAAATATCTGCTTCTAAATCCAAAACGCAGCTATCTAACAGAACGGTTGTCAATGTGTGCACTCAACTTCCAGAGTTAAACCCGTGTGTGGATTCAGCAGTCTGCAAACACTTTCTCTGCAGAGTCCCAAAACAGGCGTTTTCAGCCCATTACCGGCATATGGAAGAAACAGCAGTAAGCACAGGGAAATATCTGCTTCTAAATCCAAAACGCAGCTATCTAACAGAACGGTTGTCAATGTGTGCACTCAACTTCCAGAGTTAAACCCGTGTGTGGATTCAGCAGTCTGCAAACACTTTCTCTGCAGAGTCCCAAAACAGGCGTTTTCAGCCCATTACCGGCATATGGAAGAAACAGCAGTAAGCACAGGGAAATATCTGCTTCTAAATCCAAAACGCAGCTATCTAACAGAACGGTTGTCAATGTGTGCACTCAACTTCCAGAGTTAAACCCGTGTGTGGATTCAGCAGTCTGCAAACACTTTCTCTGCAGAGTCCCAAAACAGGCGTTTTCAGCCCATTACCGGCATATGGAAGAAACAGCAGTAAGCACAGGGAAATATCTGCTTCTAAATCCAAAACGCAGCTATCTAACAGAACGGTTGTCAATGTGTGCACTCAACTTCCAGAGTTAAACCCGTGTGTGGATTCAGCAGTCTGCAAACACTTTCTCTGCAGAGTCCCAAAACAGGCGTTTTCAGCCCATTACCGGCATATGGAAGAAACAGCAGTAAGCACAGGGAAATATCTGCTTCTAAATCCAAAACGCAGCTATCTAACAGAACGGTTGTCAATGTGTGCACTCAACTTCCAGAGTTAAACCCGTGTGTGGATTCAGCAGTCTGCAAACACTTTCTCTGCAGAGTCCCAAAACAGGCGTTTTCAGCCCATTACCGGCATATGGAAGAAACAGCAGTAAGCACAGGGAAATATCTGCTTCTAAATCCAAAACGCAGCTATCTAACAGAACGGTTGTCAATGTGTGCACTCAACTTCCAGAGTTAAACCCGTGTGTGGATTCAGCAGTCTGCAAACACTTTCTCTGCAGAGTCCCAAAACAGGCGTTTTCAGCCCATTACCGGCATATGGAAGAAACAGCAGTAAGCACAGGGAAATATCTGCTTCTAAATCCAAAACGCAGCTATCTAACAGAACGGTTGTCAATGTGTGCACTCAACTTCCAGAGTTAAACCCGTGTGTGGATTCTGCAGTCTGCAAACACTTTCTCTGCAGAGTCCCAAAACAGGCGTTTTCAGCCCATTACCGGCATATGGAAGAAACAGCAGTAAGCACAGGGAAATATCTGCTTCTAAATCCAAAACGCAGCTATCTAACAGAACGGTTGTCAATGTGTGCACTCAACTTCCAGAGTTAAACCCGTGTGTGGATTCAGCAGTCTGCAAACACTTTCTCTGCAGAGTCCCAAAACAGGCGTTTTCAGCCCATTACCGGCATATGGAAGAAACAGCAGTAAGCACAGGGAAATATCTGCTTCTAAATCCAAAACGCAGCTATCTAACAGAACGGTTGTCAATGTGTGCACTCAACTTCCAGAGTTAAACCCGTGTGTGGATTCAGCAGTCTGCAAACACTTTCTCTGCAGAGTCCCAAAACAGGCGTTTTCAGCCCATTACCGGCATATGGAAGAAACAGCAGTAAGCACAGGGAAATATCTGCTTCTAAATCCAAAACGCAGCTATCTAACAGAACGGTTGTCAATGTGTGCACTCAACTTCCAGAGTTAAACCCGTGTGTGGATTCAGCAGTCTGCAAACACTTTCTCTGCAGAGTCCCAAAACAGGCGTTTTCAGCCCATTACCGGCATATGGAAGAAACAGCAGTAAGCACAGGGAAATATCTGCTTCTAAATCCAAAACGCAGCTATCTAACAGAACGGTTGTCAATGTGTGCACTCAACTTCCAGAGTTAAACCCGTGTGTGGATTCAGCAGTCTGCAAACACTTTCTCTGCAGAGTCCCAAAACAGGCGTTTTCAGCCCATTACCGGCATATGGAAGAAACAGCAGTAAGCACAGGGAAATATCTGCTTCTAAATCCAAAACGCAGTTATCTAACAGAACGGTTGTCAATGTGTGCACTCAACTTCCAGAGTTAAACCCGTGTGTGGATTCAGCAGTCTGCAAACACTTTCTCTGCAGAGTCCCAAAACAGGCGTTTTCAGCCCATTACCGGCATATGGAAGAAACAGCAGTAAGCACAGGGAAATATCTGCTTCTAAATCCAAAACGCAGCTATCTAACAGAACGGTTGTCAATGTGTGCACTCAACTTCCAGAGTTAAACCCGTGTGTGGATTCAGCAGTCTGCAAACACTTTCTCTGCAGAGTCCCAAAACAGGCGTTTTCAGCCCATTACCGGCATATGGAAGAAACAGCAGTAAGCACAGGGAAATATCTGCTTCTAAATCCAAAACGCAGCTATCTAACAGAACGGTTGTCAATGTGTGCACTCAACTTCCAGAGTTAAACCCGTGTGTGGATTCAGCAGTCTGCAAACACTTTCTCTGCAGAGTCCCAAAACAGGCGTTTTCAGCCCATTACCGGCATATGGAAGAAACAGCAGAAAGCACAGGGAAATATCTGCTTCTAAATCCAAAACGCAGCTATCTAACAGAACGGTTGTCAATGTGTGCACTCAACTTCCAGAGTTAAACCCGTGTGTGGATTCAGCAGTCTGCAAACACTTTCTCTGCAGAGTCCCAAAACAGGCGTTTTCAGCCCATTACCGGCATATGGAAGAAACAGCAGTAAGCACAGGGAAATATCTGCTTCTAAATCCAAAACGCAGCTATCTAACAGAACGGTTGTCAATGTGTGCACTCAACTTCCAGAGTTAAACCCGTGTGTGGATTCAGCAGTCTGCAAACACTTTCTCTGCAGAGTCCCAAAACAGGCGTTTTCAGCCCATTACCGGCATATGGAAGAAACAGCAGTAAGCACAGGGAAATATCTGCTTCTAAATCCAAAACGCAGCTATCTAACAGAACGGTTGTCAATGTGTGCACTCAACTTCCAGAGTTAAACCCGTGTGTGGATTCAGCAGTCTGCAAACACTTTCTCTGCAGAGTCCCAAAACAGGCGTTTTCAGCCCATTACCGGCATATGGAAGAAACAGCAGTAAGCACAGGGAAATATCTGCTTCTAAATCCAAAACGCAGCTATCTAACAGAACGGTTGTCAATGTGTGCACTCAACTTCCAGAGTTAAACCCGTGTGTGGATTCAGCAGTCTGCAAACACTTTCTCTGCAGAGTCCCAAAACAGGCGTTTTCAGCCCATTACCGGCATATGGAAGAAACAGCAGTAAGCACAGGGAAATATCTGCTTCTAAATCCAAAACGCAGCTATCTAACAGAACGGTTGTCAATGTGTGCACTCAACTTCCAGAGTTAAACCCGTGTGTGGATTCAGCAGTCTGCAAACACTTTCTCTGCAGAGTCCCAAAACAGGCGTTTTCAGCCCATTACCGGCATATGGAAGAAACAGCAGAAAGCACAGGGAAATATCTGCTTCTAAATCCAAAACGCAGCTATCTAACAGAACGGTTGTCAATGTGTGCACTCAACTTCCAGAGTTAAACCCGTGTGTGGATTCAGCAGTCTGCAAACACTTTCTCTGCAGAGTCCCAAAACAGGCGTTTTCAGCCCATTACCGGCATATGGAAGAAACAGCAGTAAGCACAGGGAAATATCTGCTTCTAAATCCAAAACGCAGCTATCTAACAGAACGGTTGTCAATGTGTGCACTCAACTTCCAGAGTTAAACCCGTGTGTGGATTCAGCAGTCTGCAAACACTTTCTCTGCAGAGTCCCAAAACAGGCGTTTTCAGCCCATTACCGGCATATGGAAGAAACAGCAGTAAGCACAGGGAAATATCTGCTTCTAAATCCAAAACGCAGCTATCTAACAGAACGGTTGTCAATGTGTGCACTCAACTTCCAGAGTTAAACCCGTGTGTGGATTCAGCAGTCTGCAAACACTTTCTCTGCAGAGTCCCAAAACAGGCGTTTTCAGCCCATTACCGGCATATGGAAGAAACAGCAGTAAGCACAGGGAAATATCTGCTTCTAAATCCAAAACGCAGCTATCTAACAGAACGGTTGTCAATGTGTGCACTCAACTTCCAGAGTTAAACCCGTGTGTGGATTCAGCAGTCTGCAAACACTTTCTCTGCAGAGTCCCAAAACAGGCGTTTTCAGCCCATTACCGGCATATGGAAGAAACAGCAGTAAGCACAGGGAAATATCTGCTTCTAAATCCAAAACGCAGCTATCTAACAGAACGGTTGTCAATGTGTGCACTCAACTTCCAGAGTTAAACCCGTGTGTGGATTCAGCAGTCTGCAAACACTTTCTCTGCAGAGTCCCAAAACAGGCGTTTTCAGCCCATTACCGGCATATGGAAGAAACAGCAGTAAGCACAGGGAAATATCTGCTTCTAAATGAAAAACGCAGCTATCTAACAGAACGCTTGTCAATGTGTGCACTCAACTTCCAGAGTTAAACCCGTGTGTGGATTCAGCAGTCTGCAAACACTTTCTCTGCAGAGTCCCAAAACAGGCGTTTTCAGCCCATTACCGGCATATGGAAGAAACAGCAGAAAGCACAGGGAAATATCTGCTTCTAAATCCAAAACGCAGCTATCTAACAGAACGGTTGTCAATGTGTGCACTCAACTTCCAGAGTTAAACCCGTGTGTGGATTCAGCAGTCTGCAAACACTTTCTCTGCAGAGTCCCAAAACAGGCGTTTTCAGCCCATTACCGGCATATGGAAGAAACAGCAGAAAGCACAGGGAAATATCTGCTTCTAAATCCAAAACGCAGCTATCTAACAGAACGGTTGTCAATGTGTGCACTCAACTTCCAGAGTTAAACCCGTGTGTGGATTCAGCAGTCTGCAAACACTTTCTCTGCAGAGTCCCAAAACAGGCGTTTTCAGCCCATTACCGGCATATGGAAGAAACAGCAGTAAGCACAGGGAAATATCTGCTTCTAAATCCAAAACGCAGCTATCTAACAGAACGGTTGTCAATGTGTGCACTCAACTTCCAGAGTTAAACCCGTGTGTGGATTCAGCAGTCTGCAAACACTTTCTCTGCAGAGTCCCAAAACAGGCGTTTTCAGCCCATTACCGGCATATGGAAGAAACAGCAGTAAGCACAGGGAAATATCTGCTTCTAAATCCAAAACGCAGCTATCTAACAGAACGGTTGTCAATGTGTGCACTCAACTTCCAGAGTTAAACCCGTGTGTGGATTCAGCAGTCTGCAAACACTTTCTCTGCAGAGTCCCAAAACAGGCGTTTTCAGCCCATTACCGGCATATGGAAGAAACAGCAGTAAGCACAGGGAAATATCTGCTTCTAAATCCAAAACGCAGCTATCTAACAGAACGGTTGTCAATGTGTGCACTCAACTTCCAGAGTTAAACCCGTGTGTGGATTCAGCAGTCTGCAAACACTTTCTCTGCAGAGTCCCAAAACAGGCGTTTTCAGCCCATTACCGGCATATGGAAGAAACAGCAGTAAGCACAGGGAAATATCTGCTTCTAAATCCAAAACGCAGCTATCTAACAGAACGGTTGTCAATGTGTGCACTCAACTTCCAGAGTTAAACCCGTGTGTGGATTCAGCAGTCTGCAAACACTTTCTCTGCAGAGTCCCAAAACAGGCGTTTTCAGCCCATTACCGGCATATGGAAGAAACAGCAGTAAGCACAGGGAAATATCTGCTTCTAAATCCAAAACGCAGCTATCTAACAGAACGGTTGTCAATGTGTGCACTCAACTTCCAGAGTTAAACCCGTGTGTGGATTCAGCAGTCTGCAAACACTTTCTCTGCAGAGTCCCAAAACAGGCGTTTTCAGCCCATTACCGGCATATGGAAGAAACAGCAGTAAGCACAGGGAAATATCTGCTTCTAAATCCAAAACGCAGCTATCTAACAGAACGGTTGTCAATGTGTGCACTCAACTTCCAGAGTTAAACCCGTGTGTGGATTCAGCAGTCTGCAAACACTTTCTCTGCAGAGTCCCAAAACAGGCGTTTTCAGCCCATTACCGGCATATGGAAGAAACAGCAGTAAGCACAGGGAAATATCTGCTTCTAAATGAAAAACGCAGCTATCTAACAGAACGGTTGTCAATGTGTGCACTCAACTTCCAGAGTTAAACCCGTGTGTGGATTCAGCAGTCTGCAAACACTTTCTCTGCAGAGTCCCAAAACAGGCGTTTTCAGCCCATTACCGGCATATGGAAGAAACAGCAGTAAGCACAGGGAAATATCTGCTTCTAAATCCAAAACGCAGCTATCTAACAGAACGGTTGTCAATGTGTGCACTCAACTTCCAGAGTTAAACCCGTGTGTGGATTCAGCAGTCTGCAAACACTTTCTCTGCAGAGTCCCAAAACAGGCGTTTTCAGCCCATTACCGGCATATGGAAGAAACAGCAGAAAGCACAGGGAAATATCTGCTTCTAAATCCAAAACGCAGCTATCTAACAGAACGGTTGTCAATGTGTGCACTCAACTTCCAGAGTTAAACCCGTGTGTGGATTCAGCAGTCTGCAAACACTTTCTCTGCAGAGTCCCAAAACAGGCGTTTTCAGCCCATTACCGGCATATGGAAGAAACAGCAGAAAGCACAGGGAAATATCTGCTTCTAAATCCAAAACGCAGCTATCTAACAGAACGGTTGTCAATGTGTGCACTCAACTTCCAGAGTTAAACCCGTGTGTGGATTCAGCAGTCTGCAAACACTTTCTCTGCAGAGTCCCAAAACAGGCGTTTTCAGCCCATTACCGGCATATGGAAGAAACAGCAGTAAGCACAGGGAAATATCTGCTTCTAAATCCAAAACGCAGCTATCTAACAGAACGGTTGTCAATGTGTGCACTCAACTTCCAGAGTTAAACCCGTGTGTGGATTCAGCAGTCTGCAAACACTTTCTCTGCAGAGTCCCAAAACAGGCGTTTTCAGCCCATTACCGGCATATGGAAGAAACAGCAGTAAGCACAGGGAAATATCTGCTTCTAAATCCAAAACGCAGCTATCTAACAGAACGGTTGTCAATGTGTGCACTCAACTTCCAGAGTTAAACCCGTGTGTGGATTCAGCAGTCTGCAAACACTTTCTCTGCAGAGTCCCAAAACAGGCGTTTTCAGCCCATTACCGGCATATGGAAGAAACAGCAGTAAGCACAGGGAAATATCTGCTTCTAAATCCAAAACGCAGCTATCTAACAGAACGGTTGTCAATGTGTGCACTCAACTTCCAGAGTTAAACCCGTGTGTGGATTCAGCAGTCTGCAAACACTTTCTCTGCAGAGTCCCAAAACAGGCGTTTTCAGCCCATTACCGGCATATGGAAGAAACAGCAGTAAGCACAGGGAAATATCTGCTTCTAAATCCAAAACGCAGCTATCTAACAGAACGGTTGTCAATGTGTGCACTCAACTTCCAGAGTTAAACCCGTGTGTGGATTCAGCAGTCTGCAAACACTTTCTCTGCAGAGTCCCAAAACAGGCGTTTTCAGCCCATTACCGGCATATGGAAGAAACAGCAGTAAGCACAGGGAAATATCTGCTTCTAAATCCAAAACGCAGCTATCTAACAGAACGGTTGTCAATGTGTGCACTCAACTTCCAGAGTTAAACCCGTGTGTGGATTCAGCAGTCTGCAAACACTTTCTCTGCAGAGTCCCAAAACAGGCGTTTTCAGCCCATTACCGGCATATGGAAGAAACAGCAGTAAGCACAGGGAAATATCTGCTTCTAAATCCAAAACGCAGCTATCTAACAGAACGGTTGTCAATGTGTGCACTCAACTTCCAGAGTTAAACCCGTGTGTGGATTCAGCAGTCTGCAAACACTTTCTCTGCAGAGTCCCAAAACAGGCGTTTTCAGCCCATTACCGGCATATGGAAGAAACAGCAGTAAGCACAGGGAAATATCTGCTTCTAAATCCAAAACGCAGCTATCTAACAGAACGGTTGTCAATGTGTGCACTCAACTTCCAGAGTTAAACCCGTGTGTGGATTCAGCAGTCTGCAAACACTTTCTCTGCAGAGTCCCAAAACAGGCGTTTTCAGCCCATTACCGGCATATGGAAGAAACAGCAGTAAGCACAGGGAAATATCTGCTTCTAAATCCAAAACGCAGCTATCTAACAGAACGGTTGTCAATGTGTGCACTCAACTTCCAGAGTTAAACCCGTGTGTGGATTCAGCAGTCTGCAAACACTTTCTCTGCAGAGTCCCAAAACAGGCGTTTTCAGCCCATTACCGGCATATGGAAGAAACAGCAGTAAGCACAGGGAAATATCTGCTTCTAAATCCAAAACGCAGCTATCTAACAGAACGGTTGTCAATGTGTGCACTCAACTTCCAGAGTTAAACCCGTGTGTGGATTCAGCAGTCTGCAAACACTTTCTCTGCAGAGTCCCAAAACAGGCGTTTTCAGCCCATTACCGGCATATGGAAGAAACAGCAGAAAGCACAGGGAAATATCTGCTTCTAAATTCAAAACGCAGCTATCTAACAGAACGGTTGTCAATGTGTGCACTCAACTTCCAGAGTTAAACCCGTGTGTGGATTCAGCAGTCTGCAAACACTTTCTCTGCAGAGTCCCAAAACAGGCGTTTTCAGCCCATTACCGGCATATGGAAGAAACAGCAGTAAGCACAGGGAAATATCTGCTTCTAAATCCAAAACGCAGCTATCTAACAGAACGGTTGTCAATGTGTGCACTCAACTTCCAGAGTTAAACCCGTGTGTGGATTCAGCAGTCTGCAAACACTTTCTCTGCAGAGTCCCAAAACAGGCGTTTTCAGCCCATTACCGGCATATGGAAGAAACAGCAGTAAGCACAGGGAAATATCTGCTTCTAAATCCAAAACGCAGCTATCTAACAGAACGGTTGTCAATGTGTGCACTCAACTTCCAGAGTTAAACCCGTGTGTGGATTCAGCAGTCTGCAAACACTTTCTCTGCAGAGTCCCAAAACAGGCGTTTTCAGCCCATTACCGGCATATGGAAGAAACAGCAGTAAGCACAGGGAAATATCTGCTTCTAAATCCAAAACGCAGCTATCTAACAGAACGGTTGTCAATGTGTGCACTCAACTTCCAGAGTTAAACCCGTGTGTGGATTCAGCAGTCTGCAAACACTTTCTCTGCAGAGTCCCAAAACAGGCGTTTTCAGCCCATTACCGGCATATGGAAGAAACAGCAGTAAGCACAGGGAAATATCTGCTTCTAAATGAAAAAACGCAGCTATCTAACAGAACGGTTGTCAATGTGTGCACTCAACTTCCAGAGTTAAACCCGTGTGTGGATTCAGCAGTCTGCAAACACTTTCTCTGCAGAGGTCCCAAAACAGGCGTTTTCAGCCCCATTACCGGCATATGGAAGAAACAGCAGAAAGCACAAGGGAAATATCTGCTTCTAAATCCAAAACGCAGCTATCTAACAGAACGGTTGTCAATGTGTGCACTCAACTTCCAGAGGTTAAACCCGTGTGTGGATTCAGCAGTCTGCAAACACTTTCTCTGCAGAGTCCCAAAACAGGCGTTTTCAGCCCATTACCGGCATATGAAGAAACAGCAGAAAGCACAGGGAAATATCTGCTTCTAAATCCAAAACGCAGCTATCTAACAGAACGGTTGTCAATGTGTGCACTCAACTTCCAGAGTTAAACCCGTGTGTGGATTCAGCAGTCTGCAAACACTTTCTCTGCAGAGTCCCAAAACAGGCGTTTTCAGCCCATTACCGGCATATGGAAGAAACAGCAGTAAGCACAGGGAAATATCTGCTTCTAAATCCAAAACGCAGCTATCTAACAGAACGGTTGTCAATGTGTGCACTCAACTTCCAGAGTTAAACCCGTGTGTGGATTCAGCAGTCTGCAAACACTTTCTCTGCAGAGTCCCAAAAACAGGCGTTTTCAGCCATTACCGGCATATGGAAGAAACAGCAGTAAGCACAGGGAAATATCTGCTTCTAAATCCAAAACGCAGCTATCTAACAGAACGGTTGTCAATGTGTGCACTCAACTCTCCAGAGTTAAACCCCGTGTGTGGATTCAGCAGTCTGCAAACACTTCTCTGCAGAGTCCCAAAAACAGGCGTTTTCAGCCCATTACCGGCATATGGAAGAAACAGCAGTAAGCACAGGGAAATATCTGCTTCTAAATCCAAAACGCAGCTATCTAACAGAACGGTTGTCAATGTGTGCACTCAACTTCCAGAGTTAAACCCGTGTGTGGATTCAGCCAGTCTGCAAACACTTTCTCTGCAGAGTCCCAAAACAGGCGTTTTCAGCCCATTACCGGCATATGGAAGAAACAGCAGTAAGCACAGGGAAATATCTGCTTCTAAATCCAAAACGCAGCTATCTAACAGAACGGTTGTCAATGTGTGCACTCAACTTCCAGAGTTAAACCCGTGTGTGGATTCAGCAGTCTGCAAACACTTTCTCTGCAGAGTCCCAAAACAGGCGTTTTCAGCCCATTACCGGCATATGGAAGAAACAGCAGTAAGCACAGGGAAATATCTGCTTCTAAATGAAAAACGCAGCTATCTAACAGAACGGTTGTCAATGTGTGCACTCAACTTCCAGAGTTTAAACCGTGTGTGGATTCAGCAGTCTGCAAACACTTTCTCTGCAGAGTCCCCAAAACAGGCGTTTTCAGCCCATTACCGGCATATGGAAGAAACAGCAGTAAGCACAGGGAAATATCTGCTTCTAAATCCAAAACGCAGCTATCTAACAGAACGGTTGTCAATGTGTGCACTCAACTTCCAGAGTTAAACCCGTGTGTGGATTCAGCAGTCTGCAAACACTTTCTCTGCAGAGTCCCCAAAACAGGCGTTTTCAGCCCATTACCGGCATATGGAAGAAACAGCAGAAAGCACAGGGAAATATCTGCTTCTAA
>NW_026989094.1:0-127667 GCF_030222135.1 Aotus nancymaae
CGCCTGTTTTGGGACTCTGCAGAGAAAGTGTTTGCAAACTGCTGAATCCACACACGGGTTTAACTCTGGGAGTTGAGTGCACACATTGACAACCGTTCTGTTAGATAGCTGCGTTTTGGATTTAGAAGCAGATATTTCCCTGTGCTTTCTGCTGTTTCTTCCATATGCCGGTAATGGGCTGAAAACGCCTGTTTTGGGACTCTGCAGAGAAAGTGTTTGCAGACTGCTGAATCCACACACGGGTTTAACTCTGGAAGTTGAGTGCACACATTGACAACCGTTCTGTTAGAGAGCTGGCGTTTTGGTTTAGAAGCAGATATTTCCCTGTGCTTACTGCTGTTTCTTCCATATGCCGGTAATGGGCTGAAAACGCCTGTTTTGGGACTCTGCAGAGAAAGTGTTTGCAGACTGCTGAATCCACACACGGGTTTAACTCTGGAAGTTGAGTGCACACATTGACAACCGTTCTGTTAGATAGCTGCGTTTTGGATTTAGAAGCAGATATTTCCCTGTGCTTACTGCTGTTTTTCCATATGCCGGTAATGGGCTGAAAACGCCTGTTTTGCGACTCTGCAGAGAAAGTGTTTGCAGACTTGCTGAATCCACATACGGGTTTAACTCTGGAAGTTGAGTGCACACATTGACAACCGTTCTGTTAGAGAGCTGCGTTTTGGATTTAGAAGCAGATATTTCCCTATGCTTACTGCTGTTTCTTCCATATGCCGGTATTGGGTTGAAAACGCCTGTTTTGGGACTCTGCAGAGAAAGTGTTTGCAGACTGCTGAATCCACAGAGGGGTTTAACTCTGGAAGTTGAGTGCACACATTGAAAACCGTTCTGTTAGAGAGCTGCGTTTTGGATTTAGAAGCAGATATTTCCCTGTGCTTACTGCTGTTTCTTCCATATGCCAGTAATGGGCTGAAAACGCCTGTTTTGGGACTCTGCAGAGAAAGTGTTTGCAGACTGCTGAATCCACACACGGGTTTAACTCTGGAAGTTGAGTGCACACATTGACAACCGTTCTGTTAGAGAGCTGCGTTTTGGATTTAGAAGCAGATATTTCCCTGGGCTTACTGCTGTTTCTTCCATATGCCGGTAATGGGCTGAAACTGCCTGTTTTGGGACTCTGCAGAGAAAGTGTTTGCAGACTGCTGAATCCACACACGGGTTTAACTCTGGAAGTTGAGTGCACACATTGACAACCGTTCTGTTAGAGAGCTGCGTTTTGGATTTAGAAGCAGTTATTTCCCTGTGCTTACTGCTGTTTCTTCCATATGCCGGTAATGGGCTGAAAACGCCTGTTTTGGGACTCTGCAGAGAAAGTGTTTGCAGACTGCTGAATCCACACACGGGTTTAACTCTGGAAGTTGAGTGCACACATTGACAACCGTTCTGTTAGAGAGCTGCGTTTTGGATTTAGAAGCAGATATTTCCCTGTGTTTACTTCTGTTTCTTCCATATGCCGGTAATGGGCTGAAAACGCCTGTTTGTGGACTCTGCAGAGAAAGTGTTTGCAGACTGCTGAATCCACACACGGGTTTAACTCTGGAAGTTGAGTGCACACATTGACAACCGTTCTGTTAGAGAGCTGCGTTTTGGATTTAGAAGCAGATATTTCCCTGTGCTTACTGCTGTTTCTTCCATATGCCGGTAATGGGCTGAAAACGCCTGTTTTGGGACTCTGCAGAGAAAGTGTTTGCAGACTGCTGAATCCACACACGGGTTTAACTCTGGAAGTTGAGTGCACACATTGACAACCGTTCTGTTAGAGAGCTGCGTTTTGGATTTAGAAGCAGATATTTCCCTGTGCTTACTGCTGTTTCTTCCATATGCCGGTAATGGGCTGAAAACGCCTGTTTTGGGACTCTGCAGAGAAAGTGTTTGCAGACTGCTGAATCCACACACGGGTTTAACTCTGGAAGTTGAGTGCACACATTGACAACCGTTCTGTTAGAGAGCTGCGTTTTGGATTTAGAAGCAGATATTTCCCTGGGCTTACTGCTGTTTCTTCCATATGCCGGTAATGGGCTGAAACCGCCTGTTTTGGGACTCTGCAGAGAAAGTGTTTGCAGACTGCTGAATCCACACACGGGTTTAACTCTGGAAGTTGAGTGCACACATTGACAACCGTTCTGTTAGATAGCTGCGTTTTGGATTTAGAAGCAGATATTTCCCTGTGCTTACTGCTGTTTCTTCCATATGCCGGTAATGGGCTGAAAACGCCTGTTTTGGGACTCTGCAGAGAAAGTGTTTGCAGACTGCTGAATCCACACACGGGTTTAGCTCTGGAGGTTGAGTGCACACATTGACAACCGTTCTGTTAGATAGCTGTGTTTTGGATTTAGAAGCAGATATTACCCTGTGCTTACTGCTGTTTCTTCCATATGCCGGTAAAGGGCTGAAAACGCCTGTTTTGGGACTCTGCAGAGAAAGTGTTTGCAGACTGCTGAATCCACACACGGGTTTAGCTCTGGAAGTTGAGTGCACACATTGACAAACGTTCTGTTAGATAGCTGCGTTTTGGATTTAGAAGCAGATATTTCCCTGGGCTTACTGCTGTTTCTTCCATATGCCGGTAATGGGCTGAAACCGCCTGCTTTGGGACTCTGCAGAGAAAGTGTTTGCAGACTGCTGAATCCACACACGGGTTTAACTCTGGAAGTTGAGTGCACACATTGACAACCGTTCTGTTAGATAGCTGCGTTTTGGATTTAGAAGCAGATATTTCCCTGTGCTTACTGCTGTTTCTTCCATATGCCGGTAATGGGCTGAAAACGCCTGTTTTGGGACTCTGCAGAGAAAGTGTTTGCAGACTGCTGAATCCACACACGGGTTTAGCTCTGGAAGTTGAGTGCACACATTGACAACCGTTCTGTTAGAGAGCTGCGTTTTGGATTTAGAAGCAGATATTTCCCTGGGCTTACTGCTGTTTCTTCCATATGCCGGTAAAGGGCTGAAAACGCCTGTTTTGGGACTCTGAAGAGAAAGTGTTTGCAGACTGCTGAATCCACACACGGGTTTAACTCTGGAAGTTGAGTGCACACATTGACAACCGTTCTGTTAGAGAGCTGCGTTTTGGATTTAGAAGCAGATATTTCCCTATGCTTACTGCTGTTTCTTCCATATGCCGGTATTGGGTTGAAAACGCCTGTTTTGGGACTCTGCAGAGAAAGTGTTTGCAGACTGCTGAATCCACAGAGGGGTTTAACTCTGGAAGTTGAGTGCACACATTGAAAACCGTTCTGTTAGAGAGCTGCGTTTTGGATTTAGAAGCAGATATTTCCCTGTGCTTACTGCTGTTTCTTCCATATGCCGGTAATGGGCTGAAAACGCCTGTTTTGGGACTCTGCAGAGAAAGTGTTTGCAGACTGCTGAATCCACACACGGGTTTAACTCTGGAAGTTGAGTGCACACATTGACAACCGTTCTGTTAGAGAGCTGCGTTTTGGATTTAGAAGCAGATATTTCCCTGGGCTTACTGCTGTTTCTTCCATATGCCGGTAATGGGCTGAAACTGCCTGTTTTGGGACTCTGCAGAGAAAGTGTTTGCAGACTGCTGAATCCACACACGGGTTTAACTCTGGAAGTTGAGTGCACACATTGACAACCGTTCTGTTAGAGAGCTGCGTTTTGGATTTAGAAGCAGTTATTTCCCTGTGCTTACTGCTGTTTCTTCCATATGCCGGTAATGGGCTGAAAACGCCTGTTTTGGGACTCTGCAGAGAAAGTGTTTGCAGACTGCTGAATCCACACACGGGTTTAACTCTGGAAGTTGAGTGCACACATTGACAACCGTTCTGTTAGATAGCTGCGTTTTGGATTTAGAAGCAGATATTTCCCTGTGTTTACTTCTGTTTCTTCCATATGCCGGTAATGGGCTGAAAACGCCTGTTTGGGGACTCTGCAGAGAAAGTGTTTGCAGACTGCTGAATCCACACACGGGTTTAACTCTGGAAGTTGAGTGCACACATTGACAACCGTTCTGTTAGAGAGCTGCGTTTTGGATTTAGAAGCAGATATTTCCCTGTGCTTACTGCTGTTTCTTCCATATGCCGGTAATGGGCTGAAAACGCCTGTTTTGGGACTCTGCAGAGAAAGTGTTTGCAGACTGCTGAATCCACACACGGGTTTAACTCTGGAAGTTGAGTGCACACATTGACAACCGTTCTGTTAGAGAGCTGCGTTTTGGATTTAGAAGCAGATATTTCCCTGTGCTTACTGCTGTTTCTTCCATATGCCGGTAATGGGCTGAAAACGCCTGTTTTGGGACTCTGCAGAGAAAGTGTTTGCAGACTGCTGAATCCACACACGGGTTTAACTCTGGAAGTTGAGTGCACACATTGACAACCGTTCTGTTAGAGAGCTGCGTTTTGGATTTAGAAGCAGATATTTCCCTGGGCTTACTGCTGTTTCTTCCATATGCCGGTAATGGGCTGAAACCGCCTGTTTTGGGACTCTGCAGAGAAAGTGTTTGCAGACTGCTGAATCCACACACGGGTTTAACTCTGGAAGTTGAGTGCACACATTGACAACCGTTCTGTTAGATAGCTGCGTTTTGGATTTAGAAGCAGATATTTCCCTGTGCTTACTGCTGTTTCTTCCATATGCCGGTAATGGGCTGAAAACGCCTGTTTTGGGACTCTGCAGAGAAAGTGTTTGCAGACTGCTGAATCCACACACGGGTTTAGCTCTGGAGGTTGAGTGCACACATTGACAACCGTTCTGTTAGATAGCTGTGTTTTGGATTTAGAAGCAGATATTACCCTGTGCTTATTGCTGTTTCTTCCATATGCCGGTAAAGGGCTGAAAACGCCTGTTTTGGGACTCTGCAGAGAAAGTGTTTGCAGACTGCTGAATCCACACACGGGTTTAACTCTGGAAGTTGAGTGCACACATTGACAAACGTTCTGTTAGATAGCTGCGTTTTGGATTTAGAAGCAGATATTTCCCTGGGCTTACTGCTGTTTCTTCCATATGCCGGTAATGGGCTGAAACCGCCTGCTTTGGGACTCTGCAGAGAAAGTGTTTGCAGACTGCTGAATCCACACACGGGTTTAACTCTGGAAGTTGAGTGCACACATTGACAACCGTTCTGTTAGATAGCTGCGTTTTGGATTTAGAAGCAGATATTTCCCTGTGCTTACTGCTGTTTCTTCCATATGCCGGTAATGGGCTGAAAACGCCTGTTTTGGGACTCTGCAGAGAAAGTGTTTGCAGACTGCTGAATCCACACACGGGTTTAGCTCTGGAAGTTGAGTGCACACATTGACAACCGTTCTGTTAGATAGCTGCGTTTTGGATTTAGAAGCAGATATTTCCCTGTGCTTACTGCTGTTTCTTCCATATGCCGGTAATGGGCTGAAAACGCCTGTTTTGGGACTCTGCAGAGAAAGTGTTTGCAGACTGCTGAATCCACACACGGGTTTAACTCTGGAAGTTGAGTGCACACATTGACAACCGTTCTGTTAGATAGCTGCGTTTTGGATTTAGAAGCAGATATTTCCCTGTGCTTACTGCTGTTTTTCCAGATGCCGGTAATGGGCTGAAAACGCCTGTTTTGGGACTCTGCAGAGAAAGTGTTTGCAGACTGCTGAATCCACACACGGGTTTAGCTCTGGAAGTTGAGTGCACACATTGACAACCGTTCTGTTAGAGAGCTGCGTTTTGGATTTAGAAGCAGATATTTCCCTGGGCTTACTGCTGTTTCTTCCATATGCCGGTAAAGGGCTGAAAACGCCTGTTTTGGGACTCTGCAGAGAAAGTGTTTGCAGACTGCTGAATCCACACACGGGTTTAACTCTGGAAGTTGAGTGCACACATTGACAACCGTTCTGTTAGATAGCTGCGTTTTGGATTTAGAAGCAGATATTTCCCTGGGCTTACTGCTGTTTCTTCCATATGCCGGTAATGGGCTGAAAACGCCTGTTTTGGGACTCTGCAGAGAAAGTGTTTGCAGACTGCTGAATCCACACACGGGTTTAACTCTGGAAGTTGAGTGCACACATTGACAACCGTTCTGTTAGATAGCTGCGTTTTGGATTTAGAAGCAGATATTTCCCTGTGCTTACTGCTGTTTCTTCCATATGCCGGTAAAGGGCTGAAAACGCCTGTTTTGGGACTCTGAAGAGAAAGTGTTTGCAGACTGCTGAATCCACACACGGGTTTAACTCTGGAAGTTGAGTGCACACATTGACAACCGTTCTGTTAGATAGCTGTGTTTTGGATTTAGAAGCAGATATTTCCCTGGGCTTACTGCTGTTTCTTCCATATGCCGGTAATGGGCTGAAAACGCCTGTTTTGGGACTCTGCAGAGAAAGTGTTTGCAGACTGCTGAATCCACACACGGGTTTAACTCTGGAAGTTGAGTGCACACATTGACAACCGTTCTGTTAGATAGCTGCGTTTTGGATTTAGAAGCAGATATTTCCCTGTGATTACTGCTGTTTCTTCCATATGCCGGTAATGGGCTGAAAACGCCTGTTTTGGGACTCTGCAGAGAAAGTGTTTGCAGACTACTGAATCCACACACGGGTTTAACTCTGGAAGTTGAGTGCACACATTGACAACTGTTCTGTTAGATAGCTGCGTTTTGGATTTAGAAGCAGATATTTCACTGGGCTTACTGCTGTTTCTTCCATATGCCGGTAATGGACTGAAAACGCCTGTTTTGGGACTCTGCAGAGAAAGTGTTTGTAGACTGCTGAATCCACACACGGGTTTAACTCTGGAAGTTGAGTGCACACATTGACAACCGTTCTGTTAGATAGCTGCGTTTTGGATTTAGAAGCAGATATTTCCCTGTGCTTACTGCTGTTTCTTCCATATGCCGGTAATGGGCTGAAAACGCCTGTTTTGGGACTCTGCAGAGAAAGTGTTTGCAGACTGCTGAATCCACACACGGGTTTATCTCTGGAATTTGAGTGCACACATTGACAACCGTTCTGTTAGATAGCTGCGTTTTGGATTTAGAAGCAGATATTTCCCTGGGCTTAATGCTGTTTCTTCCATATGCCGGTAATGGGCTGAAAACGCCTGTTTTGGGACTCTGCAGAGAAAGTGTTTGCAGACTGCTGAATCCACACACGGGTTTAACTTTGGAAGTTGAATGCACACATTGACAACCGTTCTGTTAGATAGCTGCGTTTTGGATTTAGAAGCAGATATTTCCCTGTGCTTACTGCTGTTTCTTCCATATGCCGGTAATGGGTTGAAAACGCCTGTTTTGGGACTCTGCAGAGAAAGTGTTTGCAGACTGCTGAATCCACACACGGGTTTAACTCTGGAAGTTGAGTGCACACATTGACAACCGTTCTGTTAGATAGCTGCGTTTTGGATTTAGAAGCAGATATTTCCCTGTGCTTACTGCTGTTTCTTCCATATGCCGGTAATGTGCTGAAAACGCCTGTTTTGGGACTCTGCAGAGAAAGTGTTTGCAGACTGCTAAATCCACACATGGGTTTAACTCTGGAAGTTGAGTGCACACATTGACAACCGTTCTGTTAGATAGCTGCGTTTTGGATTTAGAAGCAGATATTTCCCTGTGCTTACTGCTGTTTCTTCCATATGCCGGTAATGGGCTGAAAACGCCTGTTTTGGGACTCTGCAGAGAAAGTGTTTGCAGACTGCTGAATCCACACGCGGGTTTAACTCTGGAAGTTGAGTGCACACATTGACAACCGTTCTGTTAGATAGCTGCGTTTTGGATTTAGAAGCAGATATTTCCCTGTGCTTACTGCTGTTTCTTCCATATGCCGGTAATGGGCTGAAAACGCCTGTTTTGGGACTCTGCAGAGAAAGTGTTTGCAGACTGCTGAATCCACACACGGGTTTAACTCTGGAAGTTGAGTGCACACATTGACAACCGTTCTGTTAGATAGCTGCGTTTTGGATTTAGAAGCAGATATTTCCCTGGGCTTACTGCTGTTTCTTCCTTATGCCGGTAATGGGCTGAAAACGCCTGTTTTGGGACTCTGCAGAGAAAGTGTTTGCAGACTGCTGAATCCACACACGGGCTTAACTCTGGAAGTTGAGTGCACACATTGACAACCGTTCTGTTAGATAGCTGCGTTTTGGATTTAGAAGCAGATATTTCCCTGGGCTTACTGCTGTTTCTTCCATATGCCGGTAATGGGCTGAAAACGCCTGTTTTGGGACTCTGCAGAGAAAGTGTTTGCAGACTGCTGAATCCACACACGGGTTTAACTCTGGAAGTTGAGTGCACACATTGACAACAGTTCTGTTAGATAGCTGCGTTTTGGATTTAGAAGCAGATATTTCCCTGTGCTTACTGCTGTTTCTTCCATATGCCGGTAATGGGCTGAAAACGCCTGTTTTGGGACTCTGCAGAGAAAGTGTTTGCAGACTGCTGAATCCACACACGGGTTTAACTCTGGAAGTTGAGTGCACACATTGACAACCGTTCTGTTAGATAGCTGCGTTTTGGATTTAGAAGCAGATATTTCCCTGTGCTTACTGCTGTTTCTTCCATATGCCGGTAATCGGCTGAAAAGGCCTGTTTTGGGACTCTGCAGAGAACGTGTTTGCAGACTGCTGAATCCACACACGGGTTTAAGTCTGGAAGTTGAGTGCACACATTGACAACCGTTCTGTTAGATAGCTGCGTTTTGGATTTAGAAGCAGATATTTCCCTGTGCTTACTGCTGTTTCTTCCATATGCCGGTAATGGGCTGAAAACGCCTGTTTTGGGACTCTGCAGAGAAAGTGTTTGCAGACTGCTGAATCCACACACGGGTTTAACTCTGGAAGTTGAGTGCACACATTGACAACCGTTCTGTTAGATAGCTGCGTTTTGGATTTAGAAGCAGATATTTCCCTGGGCTTACTGCTGTTTCTTCCATATGCCGGTAATGGGCTGAAAACGCCTGTTTTGGGACTCTGCAGAGAAAGTGTTTGCAGACTGCTGAATCCACACACGGGTTTAACTCTGGAAGTTGAGTGCACACATTGACAACCGTTCTGTTAGATAGCTGCGTTTTGGATTTAGAAGCAGATATTTCCCTGTGCTTACTGCTGTTTCTTCCATATGCCGGTAATGGGCTGAAAACGCCTGTTTTGGGACTCTGCAGAGAAAGTGTTTGCAGACTGCTGAATCCACACACGGGTTTAACTCTGGAAGTTGAGTGCACACATTGACAACCGTTCTGTTAGATAGCTGCGTTTTGGATTTAGAAGCAGATATTTCCCTGTGCTTACTACTGTTTCTTCCATATGCCGGTAATGGGCTGAAAACGCCTGTTTTGGGACTCTGCAGAGAAAGTGTTTGCAGACTGCTGAATCCACACACGGGTTTAACTCTGGAAGTTGAGTGCACACATTAACAACCGTTCTTTTAGATAGCTGCGTTTTGGATTTAGAAGCAGATATTTCCCTGGGCTTACTGCTGTTTCTTCCATATGCCGGTAATGGGCTGAAAACGCCTGTTTTGGGACTCTGCAGAGAAAGTGTTTGCACACTGCTGAATCCACACACGGGTTTAACTCTGGAAGTTGAGTGCACACATTGACAACCGTTCTGTTAGATAGCTGCGTTTTGAATTTAGAAGCAGATATTTCCCTGTGCTTACTGCTGTTTCTTCCATATGCCGGTAATGGGCTGAAAAGGCCTGTTTTGGGACTCTGCAGAGAACGTGTTTGCAGACTACTGAATCCACACACGGGTTTAAGTCTGGAAGTTTAGTGCACACAATGACAACCGTTCTGTTAGATAGCTGCGTTTTGGATTTAGAAGCAGATATTTCCCTGTGCTTACTGCTGTTTCTTCCATATGCCGGTAATGGGCGGAAAACGCCTGTTTTGGGACTCTGTAGAGAATGTGTTTGCAGACTGCTGAATCCACACACGGGTTTAACTCTGGAAGTTGAGTGCACACATTGACAACCGTTCTGTTAGATAGCTGCGTTTTGGATTTAGAAGCAGATATTTCCCTGGACTTACTGCTGTTTCTTCCATATGCCGGTAATGGGCTGAAAACGCCTGTTTTGGGACTCTGCAGAGAAAGTGTTTGCAGACTGCTGAATCCACACACGGGTTTAACTCTGGAAGTTGAGTGCACACATTGACAACCGTTCTGTTAGATAGCTGCGTTTTGGATTTAGAAGCAGATATTTCCCTGTGCTTACTGCTGTTTCTTCCATATGCCGGTAATGGGCTGAAAACGCCTGTTTTGGGACTCTGCAGAGAAAGTGTTTGCAGACTGCTGAATCCTCACACGGTTTTAACTCTGGAAGTTGAGTGCACACATTGACAACCGTTCTGTTAGATAGCTGCGTTTTGGATTTAGAAGCAGATATTTCCCTGTGCTTACTGCTGTTTCTTCCATATGCCGGTAATGGGCTGAAAACGCCTGTTTTGGGACTCTGCAGAGAAAGTGTTTGCAGACTGCTGAATCCACACACGGGTTTAACTCTGGAAGTTGAGTGCACACATTGACAACCGTTCTGTTAGATAGCTGCGTTTTGGATTTAGAAGCAGATATTTCCCTGTGCTTACTGCTGTTTCTTCCATATGCCGGTAAAGGGCTGAAAACGCCTGTTTTGGGACTCTGCAGAGAAAGTGTTTGCAGACTACTGAATCCACACACGGGTTTAAGTCTGGAAGTTGAGTGCACACATTGACAACCGTTCTGTTAGATAGCTGCGTTTTGGATTTAGAAGCAGATATTTCCCTGTGCTTACTGCTGTTTCTTCCATATGCCGGTAATGGGCGGAAAACGCCTGTTTTGGGACTCTGCAGAGAAAGTGTTTGCAGACTGCTGAATCCACACACGGGTTTAACTCTGGAAGTTGAGTGCACACATTGACAACCGTTCTGTTAGATAGCTGCGTTTTGGATTTAGAAGCAGATATTTCCCTGGGCTTACTGCTGTTTCTTCCATATGCCGGTAATGGGCTGAAAACGCCTGTTTTGGGACTCTGCAGAGAAAGTGTTTGCAGACTGCTGAATCCACACACGGGTTTAACTCTGGAAGTTGAGTGCACACATTGACAACAGTTCTGTTAGATAGCTGCGTTTTGGATTTAGACGCAGATATTTCCCTGTGCTTACTGCTGTTTCTTCCATATGCCGGTAATGGGCTGAAAACGCCTGTTTTGGGACTCTGCAGAGAAAGTGTTTGCAGACTGCTGAATCCACACACGGGTTTAACTCTGGAAGTTGAGTGCACACATTGACAACCGTTCTGTTAGATAGCTGCGTTTTGGATTTAGAAGCAGATATTTCCCTGTGCTTACTGCTGTTTCTTCCATATGCCGGTAAAGGGCTGAAAACGCCTGTTTTGGGACTCTGCAGAGAAAGTGTTTGCAGACTGCTGAATCCACACACGGGTTTAACTCTGGAAGTTGAGTGCACACATTGACAACCGTTCTGTTAGATAGCTGCGTTTTGGATTTAGAAGCAGATATTTCCCTGTGCTTACTGCTGTTTCTTCCATATGCCGGTAAAGGGCTGAAAACGCCTGTTTTGGGACTCTGAAGAGAAAGTGTTTGCAGACTGCTGAATCCACACACGGGTTTAACTCTGGAAGTTGAGTGCACACATTGACAACCGTTCTGTTAGATAGCTGCGTTTTGGATTTAGAAGCAGATATTTCCCTGGGCTTACTGCTGTTTCTTCCATATGCCGGTAATGGGCTGAAAACGCCTGTTTTGGGACTCTGCAGAGAAAGTGTTTGCAGACTGCTGAATCCTCACACGGTATTAACTCTGGAAGTTGAGTGCACACATTGACAACCGTTCTGTTAGATAGCTGCGTTTTGGATTTAGAAGCAGATATTTCCCTGGGCTTACTGATGTTTCTTCCATATGCCGGTAATGGGCTGAAAACGCCTGTTTTGGGACTCTGCAGAGAAAGTGTTTGCAGACTGCTGAATCCACACACGGGTTTAACTCTGGAAGTTGAGTGCACACATTGACAACCGTTCTGTTAGATAGCTGCGTTTTGGATTTAGAAGCAGATATTTCCCTGTGCTTACTGCTGTTTCTTCCATATGCCGGTAAAGGGCTGAAAACGCCTGTTTTGGGACTCTGCAGAGAAAGTGTTTGCAGACTACTGAATCCACACACGGGTTTAAGTCTGGAAGTTGAGTGCACACATTGACAACCGTTCTGTTAGATAGCTGCGTTTTGGATTTAGAAGCAGATATTTCCCTGTGCTTACTGCTGTTTCTTCCATATGCCGGTAATGGGCGGAAAACGCCTGTTTTGGGACTCTGCAGAGAAAGTGTTTGCAGACTGCTGAATCCACACACGGGTTTAACTCTGGAAGTTGAGTGCACACATTGACAACCGTTCTGTTAGATAGCTGCGTTTTGGATTTAGAAGCAGATATTTCCCTGGGCTTACTGCTGTTTCTTCCATATGCCGGTAATGGGCTGAAAACGCCTGTTTTGGGACTCTGCAGAGAAAGTGTTTGCAGACTGCTGAATCCACACACGGGTTTAACTCTGGAAGTTGAGTGCACACATTGACAACCGTTCTGTTAGATAGCTGCGTTTTGGATTTAGAAGCAGATATTTCCCTGTGCTTACTGCTGTTTCTTCCATATGCCGGTAATGGGCTGAAAACGCCTGTTTTGGGACTCTGCAGAGAAAGTGTTTGCAGACTGCTGAATCCACACACGGGTTTAACTCTGGAAGTTGAGTGCACACATTGACAACCGTTCTGTTAGATAGCTGCGTTTTGGATTTAGAAGCAGATATTTCCCTGTGCTTACTGCTGTTTCTTCCATATGCCGGTAAAGGGCTGAAAACGCCTGTTTTGGGACTCTGCAGAGAAAGTGTTTGCAGACTGCTGAATCCACACACGGGTTTAACTCTGGAAGTTGAGTGCACACATTGACAACCGTTCTGTTAGATAGCTGTGTTTTGGATTTAGAAGCAGATATTTCCCTGGGCTTACTGCTGTTTCTTCCATATGCCGGTAATGGGCTGAAAACGCCTGTTTTGGGACTCTGCAGAGAAAGTGTTTGCAGACTGCTGAATCCACACACGGGTTTAACTCTGGAAGTTGAGTGCACACATTGACAACAGTTCTGTTAGATAGCTGCGTTTTGGATTTAGAAGCAGATATTTCCCTGTGCTTCCTGCTGTTTCTTCCATATGCCGGTAATGGGCTGAAAACGCCTGTTTTGGGAGTCTGCAGAGAAAGTGTTTGCAGACTGCTGAATCCACACACGGGTCTAACTCTGGAAGTTGAGTGCACACATTGACAACTGTTATGTTAGATAGCTGCGTTTTGGATTTAGAAGCAGATATTTCCCTGGGCTTACTGCTGTTTCTTCCATATGCCGGTAATGGGCTGAAAACGCCTGTTTTGGGACTCTGCAGAGAAAGTGTTTGCAGACTGCTGAATCCACACACGGGTTTAACTCTGGAAGTTGAGTGCACACATTGACAACCGTTCTGTTAGATAGCTGCGTTTTGGATTTAGAAGCAGATATTTCCCTGTGCTTACTGCTGTTTCTTCCATATGCCGGTAATGGGCTGAAAACGCCTGTTTTGGGACTCTGCAGAGAAAGTGTTTGCAGACTGCTGAATCCACACACGGGTTTAACTCTGGAAGTTGAGTGCACACATTGACAACCGTTCTGTTAGATAGCTGCGTTTTGGATTTAGAAGCAGATATTTCCCTGTGCTTACTGCTGTTTCTTCCATATGCCGGTAAAGGGCTGAAAACGCCTGTTTTGGGACTCTGAAGAGAAAGTGTTTGCAGACTGCTGAATCCACACACGGGTTTAACTCTGGAAGTTGAGTGCACACATTGACAACCGTTCTGTTAGATAGCTGCGTTTTGGATTTAGAAGCAGATATTTCCCTGGGCTTACTGCTGTTTCTTCCATATGCCGGTAATGGGCTGAAAACGCCTGTTTTGGGACTCTGCAGAGAAAGTGTTTGCAGACTGCTGAATCCACACACGGGTTTAACTCTGGAAGTTGAGTGCACACATTGACAACCGTTCTGTTAGATAGCTGCGTTTTGGATTTAGAAGCAGATATTTCCCTGTGCTTACTGCTGTTTCTTCCATATGCCGGTAAAGGGCTGAAAACGCCTGTTTTGGGACTCTGCAGAGAAAGTGTTTGCAGACTACTGAATCCACACACGGGTTTAAGTCTGGAAGTTGAGTGCACACATTGACAACCGTTCTGTTAGATAGCTGCGTTTTGGATTTAGAAGCAGATATTTCCCTGTGCTTACTGCTGTTTCTTCCATATGCCGGTAATGGGCGGAAAACGCCTGTTTTGGGACTCTGCAGAGAAAGTGTTTGCAGACTGCTGAATCCACACACGGGTTTAACTCTGGAAGTTGAGTGCACACATTGACAACCGTTCTGTTAGATAGCTGCGTTTTGGATTTAGAAGCAGATATTTCCCTGGGCTTACTGCTGTTTCTTCCATATGCCGGTAATGGGCTGAAAACGCCTGTTTTGGGACTCTGCAGAGAAAGTGTTTGCAGACTGCTGAATCCACACACGGGTTTAACTCTGGAAGTTGAGTGCACACATTGACAACCGTTCTGTTAGATAGCTGCGTTTTGGATTTAGAAGCAGATATTTCCCTGTGCTTACTGCTGTTTCTTCCATATGCCGGTAATGGGCTGAAAACGCCTGTTTTGGGACTCTGCAGAGAAAGTGTTTGCAGACTGCTGAATCCACACACGGGTTTAACTCTGGAAGTTGAGTGCACACATTGACAACCGTTCTGTTAGATAGCTGCGTTTTGGATTTAGAAGCAGATATTTCCCTGTGCTTACTGCTGTTTCTTCCATATGCCGGTAAAGGGCTGAAAACGCCTGTTTTGGGACTCTGCAGAGAAAGTGTTTGCAGACTGCTGAATCCACACACGGGTTTAACTCTGGAAGTTGAGTGCACACATTGACAACCGTTCTGTTAGATAGCTGTGTTTTGGATTTAGAAGCAGATATTTCCCTGGGCTTACTGCTGTTTCTTCCATATGCCGGTAATGGGCTGAAAACGCCTGTTTTGGGACTCTGCAGAGAAAGTGTTTGCAGACTGCTGAATCCACACACGGGTTTAACTCTGGAAGTTGAGTGCACACATTGACAACAGTTCTGTTAGATAGCTGCGTTTTGGATTTAGAAGCAGATATTTCCCTGTGCTTACTGCTGTTTCTTCCATATGCCGGTAATGGGCTGAAAACGCCTGTTTTGGGAGTCTGCAGAGAAAGTGTTTGCAGACTGCTGAATCCACACACGGGTCTAACTCTGGAAGTTGAGTGCACACATTGACAACTGTTATGTTAGATAGCTGCGTTTTGGATTTAGAAGCAGATATTTCCCTGGGCTTACTGCTGTTTCTTCCATATGCCGGTAATGGGCTGAAAACGCCTGTTTTGGGACTCTGCAGAGAAAGTGTTTGCAGACTGCTGAATCCACACACGGGTTTAACTCTGGAAGTTGAGTGCACACATTGACAACCGTTCTGTTAGATAGCTGCGTTTTGGATTTAGAAGCAGATATTTCCCTGTGCTTACTGCTGTTTCTTCCATATGCCGGTAATGGGCTGAAAACGCCTGTTTTGGGACTCTGCAGAGAAAGTGTTTGCAGACTGCTGAATCCACACACGGGTTTAACTCTGGAAGTTGAGTGCACACATTGACAACCGTTCTGTTAGATAGCTGCGTTTTGGATTTAGAAGCAGATATTTCCCTGTGCTTACTGCTGTTTCTTCCATATGCCGGTAAAGGGCTGAAAACGCCTGTTTTGGGACTCTGAAGAGAAAGTGTTTGCAGACTGCTGAATCCACACACGGGTTTAACTCTGGAAGTTGAGTGCACACATTGACAACCGTTCTGTTAGATAGCTGCGTTTTGGATTTAGAAGCAGATATTTCCCTGGGCTTACTGCTGTTTCTTCCATATGCCGGTAATGGGCTGAAAACGCCTGTTTTGGGACTCTGCAGAGAAAGTGTTTGCAGACTGCTGAATCCACACACGGGTTTAACTCTGGAAGTTGAGTGCACACATTGACAACCGTTCTGTTAGATAGCTGCGTTTTGGATTTAGAAGCAGATATTTCCCTGTGCTTACTGCTGTTTCTTCCATACGCCGGTAAAGGGCTGAAAACGCCTGTTTTGGGACTCTGAAGAGAAAGTGTTTGCAGACTGCTGAATCCACACACGGGTTTAACTCTGGAAGTTGAGTGCACACATTGACAACCGTTCTGTTAGATAGCTGTGTTTTGGATTTAGAAGCAGATATTTCCCTGGGCTTACTGCTGTTTCTTCCATATGCCGGTAATGGGCTGAAAACGCCTGTTTTGGGACTCTGCAGAGAAAGTGTTTGCAGACTGCTGAATCCACACACGGGTTTAACTCTGGAAGTTGAGTGCACACATTGACAACCGTTCTGTTAGATAGCTGCGTTTTGGATTTAGAAGCAGATATTTCCCTGTGATTACTGCTGTTTCTTCCATATGCCGGTAATGGGCTGAAAACGCCTGTTTTGGGACTCTGCAGAGAAAGTGTTTGCAGACTACTGAATCCACACACGGGTTTAACTCTGGAAGTTGAGTGCACACATTGACAACTGTTCTGTTAGATAGCTGCGTTTTGGATTTAGAAGCAGATATTTCACTGGGCTTACTGCTGTTTCTTCCATATGCCGGTAATGGACTGAAAACGCCTGTTTTGGGACTCTGCAGAGAAAGTGTTTGTAGACTGCTGAATCCACACACGGGTTTAACTCTGGAAGTTGAGTGCACACATTGACAACCGTTCTGTTAGATAGCTGCGTTTTGGATTTAGAAGCAGATATTTCCCTGTGCTTACTGCTGTTTCTTCCATATGCCGGTAATGGGCTGAAAACACCTGTTTTGGGACTCTGCAGAGAAAGTGTTTGCAGACTGCTGAATCCACACACGGGTTTAACTCTGGAAGTTGAGTGCACACATTGACAACCGTTCTGTTAGATAGCTGCGTTTTGGATTTAGAAGCAGATATTTCCCTGGGCTTAATGCTGTTTCTTCCATATGCCGGTAATGGGCTGAAAACGCCTGTTTTGGGACTCTGCAGAGAAAGTGTTTGCAGACTGCTGAATCCACACACGGGTTTAACTTTGGAAGTTGAGTGCACACATTGACAACCGTTCTGTTAGATAGCTGCGTTTTGGATTTAGAAGCAGATATTTCCCTGTGCTTACTGCTGTTTCTTCCATATGCCAGTAATGGGTTGAAAACGCCTGTTTTGGGACTCTGCAGAGAAAGTGTTTGCAGACTGCTGAATCCACACACGGGTTTAACTCTGGAAGTTGAGTGCACACATTGACAACCGTTCTGTTAGATAGCTGCGTTTTGGATTTAGAAGCAGATATTTCCCTGTGCTTACTGCTGTTTCTTCCATATGCCGGTAATGTGCTGAAAACGCCTGTTTTGGGACTCTGCAGAGAAAGTGTTTGCAGACTGCTAAATCCACACATGGGTTTAACTCTGGAAGTTGAGTGCACACATTGACAACCGTTCTGTTAGATAGCTGCGTTTTGGATTTAGAAGCAGATATTTCCCTGTGCTTACTGCTGTTTCTTCCATATGCCGGTAATGGGCTGAAAACGCCTGTTTTGGGACTCTGCAGAGAAAGTGTTTGCAGACTGCTGAATCCACACACGGGTTTAACTCTGGAAGTTGAGTGCACACATTGACAACCGTTCTGTTAGATAGCTGCGTTTTGGATTTAGAAGCAGATATTTCCCTGTGCTTACTGCTGTTTCTTCCATATGCCGGTAATGGGCTGAAAACGCCTGTTTTGGGACTCTGCAGAGAAAGTGTTTGCAGACTGCTGAATCCACACACGGGTTTAACTCTGGAAGTTGAGTGCACACATTGACAACCGTTCTGTTAGATAGCTGCGTTTTGGGTTTAGAAGCAGATATTTCCCTGTGCTTACTGCTGTTTCTTCCATATGCCGGTAATGGGCTGAAAACGCCTGTTTTGGGACTCTGCAGAGAAAGTGTTTGCAGACTGCTGAATCCACACACGGGTTTAACTCTGGAAGGTGAGTGCACACATTGACAACCGTTCTGTTAGATAGCTGCGTTTTGGATTTAGAAGCAGATATTTCCCTGTGCTTACTACTGTTTCTTCCATATGCCGGTAATGGGCTGAAAACGCCTGTTTGGGGACTCTGCAGAGAAAGTGTTTGCAGACTGCTGAATCCACACACGGGTTTAACTCTGGAAGTTGAGTGCACACATTGACAACCGTTCTGTTAGATAGCTGCGTTTTGGATTTAGAAGAAGATATTTCCCTATGCTTACTGCTGTTTCATCCATATGCCGGTAATGGGCTGAAAACGCCTGTTTTGGGACTCTGCGGAGAAAGTGTTTGCAGACTGCTGAATCCACACACGGGTTTAACTCTGGAAGTTGAGTGCACACATTGACAACCGTTCTGTTAGATAGCTGCGTTTTGGATTTAGAAGCAGATATTTCCCTGTGCTTACTGCTGTTTCTTCCATATGCCGGTAATGGGCTGAAAACGCCTGTTTTGGGACTCTGCAGAGAAAGTGTTTGCAGACTGCTGAATCCTCACACGGGTTTAACTCTGGAAGTTGAGTGCACACATTGACAACCGTTCTGTTAGATAGCTGCGTTTTGGATTTAGAAGCAGATATTTCTCTGTGCTTACTGCTGTTTCTTCCATATGCCGGTAATGGGCTGAAAACGCCTGTTTTGGGACTCTGCAGAGAAAGTGTTTGTAGACTGCTGAATCCACACACTGGTCTAACTCTGGAAGTTGAGTGCACACATTGACAACTGTTATGTTAGATAGCTGCGTTTTGGATTTAGAAGCAGATATTTCCCTGTGCTTACTGCTGTTTCTTCCATATGCCGGTAATGGGCTGAAAACGCCTGTTTTGGGACTCTGCAGAGAAAGTGTTTGCAGACTGCTGAATCCACACACGAGTTTAACTCTGGAAGTTGAGGCACACATTGACAACCGTTCTGTTAGATAGCTGCGTTTTGGATTTAGAAGCAGATATTTCCCTGTGCTTACTGCTGTTTCTTCCATATGCCGGTAATGGGCTGAAAACGCCTGTTTTGGGACTCTGCAGAGAAAGTGTTTGCAGACTGCTGAATCCACACACGGGTCTAACTCTGGAATTTGAGTGCACACATTGACAACCGTTATGTTAGATAGCTGGGTTTTGGATTTAGAAGCAGATATTTCACTGGGCTTACTGCTGTTTCTTCCATATGCCGGTCATGGGCTGAAAACGCCTGTTTTGGGACTCTGCAGAGAAAGTGTTTGCAGACTGCTGAATCCACACACGGGTTTAACTCTGGAAGTTGAGTGGACACATTGACAACCGTTCTGTTGGATAGCTGCGTTTTGGATTTAGAAGCAGATATTTCCCTGTGCTTACTGCTGTTTCTTCCATATGCCGGTAATGGGCTGAAAACACCTGTTTTGGACTCTGCAGAGAAAGTGTTTGCAGACTGCTGAATCCACACACGGGTTTAACTCTGGAAGTTCAGTGCACACATTGACAACCGTTCTGTTAGATAGCTGCGTTTTGGATTTAGAAGCAGATATTTCCCTGGGCTTACTGCTGTTTCTTCCATATGCCGGTAATGGGCTGAAAACGCCTGTTTTGGGACTCTGCAGAGAAAGTGTTTGCAGACTGCTGAATCCACACACGGGTTTAACTCTGGAAGTTGAGTGCACACATTGACAACCGTTCTGTTAGATAGCTGCGTTTTGGATTTAGAAGCAGATATTTCCCTGTGCTTACTGCTGTTTCTTCCATATGCCGGTAATGGGTTGAAAACGCCTGTTTTGGGACTCTGCAGAGAAAGTGTTTGCAGACTGCTGAATCCACACACGGGTTTAACTCTGGAAGTTGAGTGCACACATTGACAACCGTTCTGTTAGATAGCTGCGTTTTGGATTTAGAAGCAGATATTTCCCTGTGCTTACTGCTGTTTCTTCCATATGCCGGTAATGGGCTGAAAACGCCTGTTTTGGGACTCTGCAGAGAAAGTGTTTGCAGACTGCTGAATCCACACATGGGTTTAACTCTGGAAGTTGAGTGCACACATTGACAACCGTTCTGTTAGATAGCTGCGTTTTGGATTTAGAAGCAGATATTTCCCTGTGCTTACTGCTGTTTCTTCCATATGCCGGTAATGGGCTGAAAACGCCTGTTTTGGGAATCTGCAGACAAAGTGTTTGCAGACTGCTGAATCCACACACGGGTTTAACTCTGAAAGTTGAGTGCACACATTGACAACCGTTCTGTTAGATAGCTGCGTTTTGGATTTAGAAGCAGATATTTCCCTGTGCTTACTGCTGTTTCTTCCATATGCCGGTAATGGGCTGAAAACGCCTGTTTTGGGACTCTGCAGAGAAAGTGTTTGCAGACTGCTGAATCCACACACGGGTTTAACTCTGGAAGTTGAGTGCACACATTGACAACCGTTCTGTTAGATAGCTGCGTTTTGGATTTAGAAGCAGATATTTCCCTGGGCTTACTGCTGTTTCTTCCATATGGCGGTAATGGGCTGAAAACGCCTGTTTTGGGACTCTGCAGAGAAAGTGTTTGCAGACTGCTGAATCCACACACGGGTTTAACTCTGGAAGGTGAGTGCACACATTGACAACCGTTCTGTTAGATAGCTGCGTTTTGGATTTAGAAGCAGATATTTCCCTGTGCTTACTACTGTTTCTTCCATATGCCGGTAATGGGCTGAAAACGCCTGTTTGGGGACTCTGCAGAGAAAGTGTTTGCAGACTGCTGAATCCACACACGGGCTTAACTCTGGAAGTTGAGTGCACACATTGACAACCGTTCTGTTAGATAGCTGCGTTTTGGATTTAGAAGCAGATATTTCCCTGTGCTTACTGCTGTTTCTTCCATATGCCGGTAATGGGCTGAAAACGCCTGTTTTGGGACTCTGCAGAGAAAGTGTTTGCAGACTGCTGAATCCACACACGGGTTTAACTCTGGAAGTTGAGTGCACACATTGACAACCGTTCTGTTAGATAGCTGCGTTTTGGATTTAGAAGCAGATATTTCCCTGGGCTTACTGCTGTTTCTTCCATATGCCGGTAATGGGCTGAAAACGCCTGTTTTGGGACTCTGCAGAGAAAGTGTTTGCAGACTGCTGAATCCTCACACGGGTTTAACTCTGGAAGTTGAGTGCACACATTGACAACCGTTCTGTTAGATAGCTGCGTTTTGGATTTAGAAGCAGATATTTCCCTGTGCTGACTGCTGTTTCTTCCATATGCCGGTAATGGGCTGAAAACGCCTGTTTTGGGACTCTGCAGAGAAAGTGTTTGCAGACTGCTGAATCCACACACGGGTTTAACTCTGGAAGTTGAGTGCACACATTGACAACCGTTCGGTTAGATAGCTGCGTTTTGGATTTAGAAGCAGATATTTCCCTGGGCTTACTGCTGTTTCTTCCATATGCCGGTAATGGGCTGAAAACGCCTGTTTTGGGACTCTGCAGAGAAAGTGTTTGCAGACTGCTGAATCCACACACGGGTTTAACTCTGGAAGTTGAGTGCACACATTGACAACCGTTCTGTTAGATAGCTGCGTTTTGGATTTAGAAGCAGATATTTCCCTGTGCTTACTGCTGTTTCTTCCATATGCCGGTAATGGGCTGAAAACGCCTGTTTTGGGACTCTGCAGAGAAAGTGTTTGCAGACTGCTGAATCCTCACACGGGTTTAACTCTGGAAGTTGAGTGCACACATTGACAACCGTTCTGTTAGATAGCTGCGTTTTGGATTTAGAAGCAGATATTTCCCTGTGCTTACTGCTGTTTCTTCCATATGCCGGTAATGGGCTGAAAACGCCTGTTTTGGGACTCTGCAGAGAAAGTGTTTGCAGACTGCTGAATCCACACACGGGTCTAACTCTGGAAATTGAGTGCACACATTAACAACTGTTATGTTAGATAGCTGCGTTTTGGATTTAGAAGCAGATATTTCACTTGGCTTACTGCTGTTTCTTCCATATGCCGGTAATGGGCTGAAAACGCCTGTTTTGGGACTCTGCAGAGAAAGTGTTTGCAGACTGCTGAATCCACACACGGGTTTAACTCTGGAAGTTGAGTGCACACATTGACAACCGTTCTGTTAGATAGCTGCGTTTTGGATTTAGAAGCAGATATTTCCCTGTGCTTACTGCTGTTTCTTCCATATGCCGGTAATGGGCTGAAAACGCCTGTTTTGGGACTCTGCAGAGAAAGTGTTTGCAGACTGCTGAATCCACACACGGGTTTAACTCTGGAAGTTGAGTGCACACATTGACAACCGTTCTGTTAGATAGCTGCGTTTTGGATTTAGAAGCAGATATTTCCCTGGGCTTACTGCTGTTTCTTCCATATGCCGGTAATGGGCTGAAAACGCCTGTTTTGGGACTCTGCAGAGAAAATGTTTGCAGACTGCTGAATCCACACACGGGTCTAACTCTGGAAGTTGAGTGCACACATTGACAACTGTTATGTTAGATAGCTGCGTTTTGGATTTAGAAGCAGATATTTCACTGGGCTTACTGCTGTTTCTTCCATATGCCGGTAATGGGCTGAAAACGCCTGTTTTGGGACTCTGCAGAGAAAGTGTTTGCAGACTGCTGAATCCACACACGGGTTTAACTCTGGAAGTTGAGTGCACACATTGACAACCGTTCTGTTAGATAGCTGCGTTTTGGATTTAGAAGCAGATATTTCCCTGGGCTTACTGCTGTTTCTTCCATATGCCGGTAATGGGCTGAAAACGCCTGTTTTGGGACTCTGCAGAGAAAGTGTTTGCAGACTGCTGAATCCACACACGGGTTTAACTCTGGAAGTTCAGTGCACACATTGACAACCGTTCTGTTAGATAGCTGCGTTTTGGATTTAGAAGCAGATATTTCCCTGTGCTTACTGCTGTTTCTTCCATATGCCGGTAATGGGCTGAAAACGCCTGTTTTGGGACTCTGCAGAGAAAGTGTTTGCAGACTGCTGAATCCACACACGGGTTTAACTCTGGAAGTTGAGTGCACACATTGACAACCGTTCTGTTAGATAGCTGCGTTTTGGATTTAGAAGCAGATATTTCCCTGTGCTTACTGCTGTTTCTTCCATATGCCGGTAATGGGCTGAAAAGGCCTGTTTTGGGACTCTGCAGAGAACGTGTTTGCAGACTGCTGAATCCACACACGGGTTTAAGTCTGGAAGTTGAGTGCACACATTGACAACCGTTCTGTTAGATAGCTGCGTTTTGGATTTAGAAGCAGATATTTCCCTGTGCTTACTGCTGTTTCTTCCATATGCCGGTAATGGGCTGAAAACGCCTGTTTTGGGACTCTGCAGAGAAAGTGTTTGCAGACTGCTGAATCCACACACGGGTCTAACTCTGGAAGTTGAGTGCACACATTGACAACTGTTATGTTAGATAGCTGCGTTTTGGATTTAGAAGCAGATATTTCACTGGGCTTACTGCTGTTTCTTCCATATGCCGGTAATGGGCTGAAAACGCCTGTTTTGGGACTCTGCAGAGAAAGTGTTTGCAGACTGCTGAATCCACACACGGGTTTAACTCTGGAAGTTGAGTGCACACATTGACAACCGTTCTGTTAGATAGCTGCGTTTTGGATTTAGAAGCAGATATTTCCCTGTGCTTACTGCTGTTTCTTCCATATGCCGGTAATGGGCTGAAAACGCCTGTTTTGGGACTCTGCAGAGAAAGTGTTTGCAGACTGCTGAATCCACACACGGGTTTAACTCTGGAAGTTGAGTGCACACATTGACAACCGTTCTGTTAGATAGCTGCGTTTTGGATTTAGAAGCAGATATTTCCCTGTGCTTACTGCTGTTTCTTCCATATGCCGGTAATGGGCTGAAAACGCCTGTTTTGGGACTCTGCAGAGAAAGTGTTTGCAGACTGCTGAATCCACACACGGGTTTAACTCTGGAAGTTGAGTGCACACATTGACAACCGTTCTGTTAGATAGCTGCGTTTTGGATTTAGAAGCAGATATTTCCCTGTGCTTACTGCTGTTTCTTCCATATGCCGGTAATGGGCTGAAAAGTCCTGTTTTGGGACTCTGCAGAGAACGTGTTTGCAGACTGCTGAATCCACACACGGGTTTAAGTCTGGAAGTTGAGTGCACACATTGACAACCGTTCTGTTAGATAGCTGCGTTTTGGATTTAGAAGCAGATATTTCCCTGTGCTTACTGCTGTTTCTTCCATATGCCGGTAATGGGCTGAAAACGCCTGTTTTGGGACTCTGCAGAGAAAGTGTTTGCAGACTGCTGAATCCACACACGCGTTTAACTCTGGAAGTTGAGTGCACGCATTGACAACTGTTATGTTAGATAGCTGCGTTTTGGATTTAGAAGCAGATATTTCACTGGGCTTACTGCTGTTTCTTCCATATGCCGGTAATGGGCTGAAAACGCCTGTTTTGGGACTCTGCAGAGAAAGTGTTTGCAGACTGCTGAATCCACACACGGGTTTAACTCTGGAAGTTGAGTGCACACATTGACATCCGTTCTGTTAGTTAGCTGCGTTTTGGATTTAGAAGCAGATATTTCCCTGGGCTTACTGCTGTTTCTTCCATATGCCGGTAATGGGCTGAAAACGCCTGTTTTGGGACTCTGCAGAGAAAGTGTTTGCAGACTGCTGAATCCACACACGGGTCTAACTCTGGAAGTTGAGTGCACACATTGACAACTGTTATGTTAGATAGCTGCGTTTTGGATTTAGAAGCAGATATTTCACTGGGCTTACTGCTGTTTCTTCCATATGCCGGTAATGGGCTGAAAACGCCTGTTTTGGGACTCAGCAGAGAAAGTGTTTGCAGACTGCTGAATCCACACACGGGTTTATCTCTGGAAGTTGAGTGCACACATTGACAACCGTTCTGTTAGATAGCTGCGTTTTGGATTTAGAAGCAGATATTTCCCTGTGCTTACTGCTGTTTCTTCCATATGCCGGTAATGGGCTGAAAACGCCTGTTTTGGGACTCTGCAGAGAAAGTGTTTGCAGACTGCTGAATCCACACACGGGTTTAACTCTGGAAGTTCAGTGCACACATTGACAACCGTTCTGTTAGATAGCTGCGTTTTGGATTTAGAAGCAGATATTTCCCTGGGCTTACTGCTGTTTCTTCCATATGCCGGTAATGGGCTGAAAACGCCTGTTTTGGGACTCTGCAGAGAAAGTGTTTGCAGACTGCTGAATCCACACACGGGTTTAACTCTGGAAGTTGAGTGCACACATTGACAACCGTTCTGTTAGATAGCTGCGTTTTGGATTTAGAAGCAGATATTTCCCTGTGCTTACTGCTGTTTCTTCCATATGCCGGTAATGGGCTGAAAAGGCCTGTTTTGGGACTCTGCAGAGAACGTGTTTGCAGACTGCTGAATCCACACACGGGTTTAACTCTGGAAGTTGAGTGCACACATTGACAACCGTTCTGTTAGATAGCTGCGTTTTGGATTTAGAAGCAGATATTTACCTGTGCTTACTGCTGTTTCTTCCATATGCGGGTAATGGGCTGAAAACGCCTGTTTTGGGACTCTGCAGAGAAAGTGTTTGCAGACTGCTGAATCCACACACGGGTCTAACTCTGGAAGTTGAGTGCACACATTGACAACTGTTATGTTAGATAGCTGCGTTTTGGATTTAGAAGCAGATATTTCACTGGGCTTACTGCTGTTTCTTCCATATGCCGGTAATGGGCTGAAAACGCCTGTTTTGGGACTCTGCAGAGAAAGTGTTTGCAGACTGCTGAATCCACACACGGGTTTAACTCTGGAAGTTGAGTGCACACATTGACAACTGTTCTGTTAGATAGCTGCGTTTTGGATTTAGAAGCAGATATTTCACTGGGCTTACTGCTGTTTCTTCCATATGCCGGTAATGGGCTGAAAACGCCTGTTTTGGGACTCTGCAGAGAAAGTGTTTGCAGACTGCTGAATCCACACACGGGTTTAACTCTGGAAGTTGAGTGCACACATTGACAACCGTTCTGTTAGATAGCTGCGTTTTGGATTTAGAAGCAGATATTTCCCTGTGCTTACTGCTGTTTCTTCCATATGCCGGTAATGGGCTGAAAACGCCTGTTTGGGGACACTGCAGAGAAAGTGTTTGCAGACTGCTGAATCCACACACGGGTTTAACTCTGGAAGTTGAGTGCACACATTGACAACCGTTCTGTTAGATAGCTGCGTTTTGGATTTAGAAGCAGATATTTCCCTGTGCTTACTGCTGTTTCTTCCATATGCCGGTAATGGGCTGAAAAGGCCTGTTTTGGGACTCTGCAGAGAACGTGTTTGCAGACTGCTGAATCCACACACGGGTTTAACTCTGGAAGTTGAGTGCACACATTGACAACCGTTCTGTTAGATAGCTGCGTTTTGGATTTAGAAGCAGATATTTACCTGTGCTTACTGCTGTTTCTTCCATATGCGGGTAATGGGCTGAAAACGCCTGTTTTGGGACTCTGCAGAGAAAGTGTTTGCAGACTGCTGAATCCACACACGGGTCTAACTCTGGAAGTTGAGTGCACACATTGACAACTGTTATGTTAGATAGCTGCGTTTTGGATTTAGAAGCAGATATTTCACTGGGCTTACTGCTGTTTCTTCCATATGCCGGTAATGGGCTGAAAACGCCTGTTTTGGGACTCTGCAGAGAAAGTGTTTGCAGACTGCTGAATCCACACACGGGTTTAACTCTGGAAGTTGAGTGCACACATTGACAACTGTTCTGTTAGATAGCTGCGTTTTGGATTTAGAAGCAGATATTTCACTGGGCTTACTGCTGTTTCTTCCATATGCCGGTAATGGGCTGAAAACGCCTGTTTTGGGACTCTGCAGAGAAAGTGTTTGCAGACTGCTGAATCCACACACGGGTTTAACTCTGGAAGTTGAGTGCACACATTGACAACCGTTCTGTTAGATAGCTGCGTTTTGGATTTAGAAGCAGATATTTCCCTGTGCTTACTGCTGTTTCTTCCATATGCCGGTAATGGGCTGAAAACGCCTGTTTTGGGACTCTGCAGAGAAAGTGTTTGCAGACTGCTGAATCCACACACGGGTTTAACTCTGGAAGTTGAGTGCACACATTGACAACCGTTCTGTTAGATAGCTGCGTTTTGGATTTAGAAGCAGATATTTCCCTGTGCTTACTGCTGTTTCTTCCATATGCCGGTAATGGGCTGAAAAGGCCTGTTTTGGGACTCTGCAGAGAACGTGTTTGCAGACTGCTGAATCCACACACGGGTTTAAGTCTGGAAGTTGAGTGCACACATTGACAACTGTTATGTTAGATAGCTGCGTTTTGGATTTAGAAGCAGATATTTCACTGGGCTTACTGCTGTTTCTTCCATATGCCGGTAATGGGCTGAAAACGCCTGTTTTGGGACTCTGCAGAGAAAGTGTTTGCAGACTGCTGAATCCACACACGGGTTTAACTCTGGAAGTTGAGTGCACACATTGACAACCGTTCTGTTAGATAGCTGCGTTTTGGATTTAGAAGCAGATATTTCCCTGTGCTTACTGCTGTTTCTTCCATATGCCGGTAATGGGCTGAAAACGCCTGTTTTGGGACTCTGCAGAGAAAGTGTTTGCAGACTGCTGAATCCACACACGGGTTTAACTCTGGAAGTTGAGTGCACACATTGACAACCGTTCTGTTAGATAGCTCCGTTTTGGATTTAGAAGCAGATATTTCCCTGGGCTTACTGCTGTTTCTTCCATATGCCGGTAAAGGGCTGAAAACGCCTGTTTTGGGACTCTGCAGAGAAAGTGTTTGCAGACTGCTGAATCCACACACGGGTTTAACTCTGGAAGTTGAGTGCACACATTGACAACCGTTCTGTTAGATAGCTGCGTTTTGGATTTAGAAGCAGATATTTCCCTGTGCTTACTGCTGTTTCTTCCATATGCCGGTAATGGGCTGAAAAGGCCTGTTTTGGGACTCTGCAGAGAACGTGTTTGCAGACTGCTGAATCCACACACGGGTTTAAGTCTGGAAGTTGAGTGCACACATTGACAACCGTTCTGTTAGATAGCTGCCTTTTGGATTTAGAAGCAGATATTTCCCTGTGCTTACTGCTGTTTCTTCCATATGCCGGTAATGGGCGGAAAACGCCTGTTTTGGAACTCTGCAGAGAAAGTGTTTGCAAACTGCTGAATCCACACACGGGTTTAACTCTGGAAGTTGAGTGCACACATTGACAACCGTTCTGTTAGATAGCTGCGTTTTGGATTTAGAAGCAGATATTTCCCTGGGCTTACTGCTGTTTCTTCCATATGCCGGTAATGGGCTGAAAACGCCTGTTTTGGGACTCTGCAGAGAAAGTGTTTGCAGACTGCTGAATCCACACACGGGTTTAACTCTGGAAGTTGAGTGCACACATTGACAACCATTCTGTTTGATAGCTGCGTTTTGGATTTAGAAGCAGATATTTCCCTGGGCTTACTGCTGTTTCTTCCATATGCCGGTAATGGGCTGAAAACGCCTGTTTTGGGACTCTGCAGAGAAAGTGTTTGCAGACTGCTGAATCCACACACGGGTTTAACTCTGGAAGTTGAGTGCACACATTGACAACCGTTCTGTTAGATAGCTGCGTTTTGGATTTAGAAGCAGATATTTCCCTGTGCTTACTACTGTTTCTTCCATATGCCGGTAATGGGCTGAAAACGCCTGTTTGGGGACTCTGCAGAGAAAGTGTTTGCAGACTGCTGAATCCACACACGGGTTTAACTCTGGAAGTTGAGTGCACACATTGACAACCGTTCTGTTAGATAGCTGCGTTTTGGATTTAGAAGCAGATATTTCCCTGGGCTTACTGCTGTTTCTTCCATATGCCGGTAATGGGCTGAAAACGCCTGTTTTGGGACTCTGCAGAGAAAGTGTTTGCAGACTGCTGAATCCACACACGGGTTTAACTCTGGAAGTTGAGTGCACACATTGACAACCGTTCTGTTAGATAGCTGCGTTTTCGATTTAGAAGCAGATATTTCCCTGTGCTTACTGCTGTTTCTTCCATATGCCGGTAATGGGCTGAAAACGCCTGTTTTGGGACTCTGCAGAGAAAGTGTTTGCAGACTGCTGAATCCACACACGGGTTTAACTCTGGAAGTTGAGTGCACACATTGACAACCGTTCTGTTAGATAGCTGCGTTTTGGATTTAGAAGCAGATATTTCCCTGGGCTTACTGCTGTTTCTTCCATATGCCGGTAATGGGCTGAAAACGCCTGTTTTGGGACTCTGCAGAGAAAGTGTTTGCAGACTGCTGAATCCACACACGGGTTTAAGTCTGGAAGTTGAGTGCACACATTGACAACCGTTCTGTTAGATAGCTGCGTTTTGGATTTAGAAGCAGATATTTCCCTGTGCTTACTGCTGTTTCTTCCATATGCCGGTAATGGGCTGAAAACGCCTGTTTTGGGACTCTGCAGAGAAAGTGTTTGCAGACTGCTGAATCCACACACGGGTTTAACTCTGGAAGGTGAGTGCACACATTGACAACCGTTCTGTTAGATAGCTGCGTTTTGGATTTAAAAGCAGATATTTCCCTGTGCTTACTACTGTTTCTTCCATATGCCGGTAATGGGCTGAAAACGCCTGTTTGGGGACTCTGCAGAGAAAGTGTTTGCAGACTGCTGAATCCACACACGGGTTTAACTCTGGAAGTTGAGTGCACACATTGACAACCGTTCTGTTAGATAGCTGCGTTTTGGATTTAGAAGCAGATATTTCCCTGTGCTTACTGCTGTTTCTTCCATATGCCGGTAATGGGCTGAAAACGCCTGTTTTGGGACTATGCAGAGAAAGTGTTTGCAGACTGCTGAATCCACACACGGGTCTAACTCTGGAAGTTGAGTGCACACATTTACAACTGTTATGTTAGATAGCTGCGTTTTGGATTTAGAAGCAGATATTTCCCTGGGCTTACTGCTGTTTCTTCCATATGCCGGTAATGGGCTGAAAACGCCTGTTTTGGGACTCTGCAGAGAAAGTGTTTGCAGACTGCTGAATCCACACACGGGTTTAACTCTGGAAGTTCAGTGCACACATTGACAACCGTTCTGTTAGATAGCTGCGTTTTGGATTTAGAAGCAGATATTTCCCTGGGCTTACTGCTGTTTCTTCCATATGCCGGTAATGGGCTGAAAACGCCTGTTTTGGGACTCTGCAGAGAAAGTGTTTACAGACTGCTGAATCCACACACGGGTTTAACTCTGGAAGTTGAGTGCACACATTGACAACCGTTCTGTTAGATAGCTGCGTTTTGGATTTAGAAGCAGATATTTCCCTGTGCTTACTGCTGTTTCTTCCATATGCCGGTAATGGGCTGAAAAGGCCTGTTTTGGGACTCTGCAGAGAACGTGTTTGCAGACTGCTGAATCCACACACGGGTTTAAGTCTGGAAGTTGAGTGCACACATTGACAACCGTTCTGTTAGATAGCTGCGTTTTGGATTTAGAAGCAGATATTTCCCTGTGCTTACTGCTGTTTCTTCCATATGCCGGTAATGGGCTGAAAACGCCTGTTTTGGGACTCTGCAGAGAAAGTGTTTGCAGACTGCTGAATCCACACACGGGTCTAACTCTGGAAGTTGAGTGCACACATTGACAACTGTTATGTTAGATAGCTGCGTTTTGGATTTAGAAGCAGATATTTCACTGGGCTTACTGCTGTTTCTTCCATATGCCGGTAATGGGCTGAAAACGCCTGTTTTGGGACTCTGCAGAGAAAGTGTTTGCAGACTGCTGAATCCACACACGGGTTTAACTCTGGAAGCTGAGTGCACACATTGACAACCGTTCTGTTAGATAGCTGCGTTTTGGATTTAGAAGCAGATATTTCCCTGTGCTTACTGCTGTTTCTTCCATATGCCGGTAATGGGCTGAAAACGCCTGTTTTGGGACTCTGCAGAGAAAGTGTTTGCAGACTGCTGAATCCACACACGGGTTTAACTCTGGAAGTTGAGTGCACACATTGACAACCGTTCTGTTAGAAAGCTGCGTTTTGGATTTAGAAGCAGATATTTCCCTGTGCTTACTGCTGTTTCTTCCATATGCCGGTAATGGGCTGAAAACGCCTGTTTTGGGACTCTGCAGAGAAAGTGTTTGCAGACTGCTGAATCCACACACGGGTTTAACTCTGGAAGTTGAGTGCACACATTGACAACCGTTCTGTTAGATAGCTGCGTTTTGGATTTAGAAGCAGATATTTCCCTGTGCTTACTGCTGTTTCTTCCATATGCCGGTAATGGGCTGAAAAGGCCTGTTTTGGGACTCTGCAGAGAACGTGTTTGCAGACTGCTGAATCCACACACGGGTTTAAGTCTGGAAGTTGAGTGCACACATTGACAACCGTTCTGTTAGATAGCTGCGTTTTGGATTTAGAAGCAGATATTTCCCTGTGCTTACTGCTGTTTCTTCCATATGCCGGTAATGGGCTGAAAACGCCTGTTTTGGGACTCTGCAGAGAAAGTGTTTGCAGACTGCTGAATCCACACACGGGTTTAACTCTGGAAGTTGAGTGCACACATTGACAACTGTTATGTTAGATAGCTGCGTTTTGGATTTAGAAGCAGATATTTCACTGGGCTTACTGCTGTTTCTTCCATATGCCGGTAATGGGCTGAAAACGCCTGTTTTGGGACTCTGCAGAGAAAGTGTTTGCAGACTGCTGAATCCACACACGGGTTTAACTCTGGAAGTTGAGTGCACACATTGACAACCGTTCTGTTAGTTAGCTGCGTTTTGGATTTAGAAGCAGATATTTCCCTGGGCTTACTGCTGTTTCTTCCATATGCCGGTAATGGGCTGAAAACGCCTGTTTTGGGACTCTGCAGAGAAAGTGTTTGCAGACTGCTGAATCCACACACGGGTCTAACTCTGGAAGTTGAGTGCACACATTGACAACTGTTATGTTAGATAGCTGCGTTTTGGATTTAGAAGCAGATATTTCCCTGTGCTTACTGCTGTTTCTTCCATATGCCGGTAATGGGCTGAAAACGCCTGTTTTGGGTCTCTGCAGAGAAAGTGTTTGCAGACTGCTGAATCCACACACGGGTTTAGCTCTGGAAGTTGAGTGCACACATTGACAACCGTTCTGTTAGATAGCTGCGTTTTGGATTTAGAAGCAGATATTTCCCTGTGCTTACTGCTGTTTCTTCCATATGCCGGTAATGGGCTGAAAACGCCTGTTTTGGGACTCTGCAGAGAAAGTGTTTGCAGACTGCTGAATCCACACACGGGTTTAACTCTGGAAGTTCAGTGCACACATTGACAACCGTTCTGTTAGATAGCTGCGTTTTGGATTTAGAAGCAGATATTTCCCTGGGCTTACTGCTGTTTCTTCCATATGCCGGTAATGGGCTGAAAACGCCTGTTTTGGGACTCTGCAGAGAAAGTGTTTGCAGACTGCTGAATCCACACACGGGTTTAACTCTGGAAGTTGAGTGCACACATTGACAACCGTTCTGTTAGATAGCTGCGTTTTGGATTTAGAAGCAGATATTTCCCTGTGCTTACTGCTGTTTCTTCCATATGCCGGTAATGGGCTGAAAAGGCCTGTTTTGGGACTCTGCAGAGAACGTGTTTGCAGACTGCTGAATCCACACACGGGTTTAACTCTGGAAGTTGAGTGCACACATTGACAACCGTTCTGTTAGATAGCTGCGTTTTGGATTTAGAAGCAGATATTTACCTGTGCTTACTGCTGTTTCTTCCATATGCGGGTAATGGGCTGAAAACGCCTGTTTTGGGACTCTGCAGAGAAAGTGTTTGCAGACTGCTGAATCCACACACGGGTCTAACTCTGGAAGTTGAGTGCACACATTGACAACTGTTATGTTAGATAGCTGCGTTTTGGATTTAGAAGCAGATATTTCACTGGGCTTACTGCTGTTTCTTCCATATGCCGGTAATGGGCTGAAAACGCCTGTTTTGGGACTCTGCAGAGAAAGTGTTTGCAGACTGCTGAATCCACACACGGGTTTAACTCTGGAAGTTGAGTGCACACATTGACAACTGTTCTGTTAGATAGCTGCGTTTTGGATTTAGAAGCAGATATTTCACTGGGCTTATTGCTGTTTCTTCCATATGCCGGTAATGGGCTGAAAACGCCTGTTTTGGGACTCTGCAGAGAAAGTGTTTGCAGACTGCTGAATCCACACACGGGTTTAACTCTGGAAGTTGAGTGCACACATTGACAACCGTTCTGTTAGATAGCTGCGTTTTGGATTTAGAAGCATATATTTCCCTGTGCTTACTGCTGTTTCTTCCATATGCCGGTAATGGGCTGAAAACGCCTGTTTTGGGACTCTGCAGAGAAAGTGTTTGCAGACTGCTGAATCCACACACGGGTTTAACTCTGGAAGTTGAGTGCACACATTGACAACCGTTCTGTTAGATAGCTGCGTTTTGGATTTAGAAGCAGATATTTCCCTGTGCTTACTGCTGTTTCTTCCATATGCCGGTAATGGGCTGAAAAGGCCTGTTTTGGGACTCTGCAGAGAACGTGTTTGCAGACTGCTGAATCCACACACGGGTTTAAGTCTGGAAGTTGAGTGCACACATTGACAACCGTTCTGTTAGATAGCTGCGTTTTGGATTTAGAAGCAGATATTTCCCTGTGCTTACTGCTGTTTCTTCCATATGCCGGTAATGGGCTGAAAACGCCTGTTTTGGGACTCTGCAGAGAAAGTGTTTGCAGACTGCTGAATCCACACACGGGTTTAACTCTGGAAGTTGAGTGCACACATTGACAACTGTTATGTTAGATAGCTGCGTTTTGGATTTAGAAGCAGATATTTCACTGGGCTTACTGCTGTTTCTTCCATATGCCGGTAATGGGCTGAAAACGCCTGTTTTGGGACTCTGCAGAGAAAGTGTTTGCAGACTGCTGAATCCACACACGGGTTTAACTCTGGAAGTTGAGTGCACACATTGACAACCGTTCTGTTAGATAGCTGCGTTTTGGATTTAGAAGCAGATATTTCCCTGTGCTTACTGCTGTTTCTTCCATATGCCGGTAATGGGCTGAAAACGCCTGTTTTGGGACTCTGCAGAGAAAGTGTTTGCAGACTGCTGAATCCACACACGGGTTTAACTCTGGAAGTTGAGTGCACACATTGACAACCGTTCTGTTAGATAGCTCCGTTTTGGATTTAGAAGCAGATATTTCCCTGGGCTTACTGCTGTTTCTTCCATATGCCGGTAAAGGGCTGAAAACGCCTGTTTTGGGACTCTGCAGAGAAAGTGTTTGCAGACTGCTGAATCCACACACGGGTTTAACTCTGGAAGTTGAGTGCACACATTGACAACCGTTCTGTTAGATAGCTGCGTTTTGGATTTAGAAGCAGATATTTACCTGTGCTTACTGCTGTTTCTTCCATATGCCGGTAATGGGCTGAAAAGGCCTGTTTTGGGACTCTGCAGAGAACGTGTTTGCAGACTGCTGAATCCACACACGGGTTTAAGTCTGGAAGTTGAGTGCACACATTGACAACCGTTCTGTTAGATAGCTGCCTTTTGGATTTAGAAGCAGATATTTCCCTGTGCTTACTGCTGTTTCTTCCATATGCCGGTAATGGGCGGAAAACGCCTGTTTTGGAACTCTGCAGAGAAAGTGTTTGCAAACTGCTGAATCCACACACGGGTTTAACTCTGGAAGTTGAGTGCACACATTGACAACCGTTCTGTTAGATAGCTGCGTTTTGGATTTAGAAGCAGATATTTCCCTGGGCTTACTGCTGTTTCTTCCATATGCCGGTAATGGGCTGAAAACGCCTGTTTTGGGACCCTGCAGAGAAAGTGTTTGCAGACTGCTGAATCCACACACGGGTTTAACTCTGGAAGTTGAGTGCACACATTGACAACCATTCTGTTAGATAGCTGCGTTTTGGATTTAGAAGCAGATATTTCCCTGTGCTTACTGCTGTTTCTTCCATATGCCGGTAATGGGCTGAAAACGCCTGTTTTGGGACTCTGCAGAGAAAGTGTTTGCAGACTGCTGAATCCACACACGGGTTTAACTCTGGAAGTTGAGTGCACACATTGACAACCGTTCTGTTAGATAGCTGCGTTTTGGATTTAGAAGCAGATATTTCCCTGTGCTTACTACTGTTTCTTCCATATGCCGGTAATGGGCTGAAAACGCCTGTTTGGGGACTCTGCAGAGAAAGTGTTTGCAGACTGCTGAATCCACACACGGGTTTAACTCTGGAAGTTGAGTGCACACATTGACAACCGTTCTGTTAGATAGCTGCGTTTTGGATTTAGAAGCAGATATTTCCCTGGGCTTACTGCTGTTTCTTCCATATGCCGGTAATGGGCTGAAAACGCCTGTTTTGGGACTCTGCAGAGAAAGTGTTTGCAGACTGCTGAATCCACACACGGGTTTAACTCTGGAAGTTGAGTGCACACATTGACAACCGTTCTGTTAGATAGCTGCGTTTTGGATTTAGAAGCAGATATTTCCCTGTGCTTACTGCTGTTTCTTCCATATGCCGGTAATGGGCTGAAAACGCCTGTTTTGGGACTCTGCAGAGAAAGTGTTTGCAGACTGCTGAATCCACACACGGGTTTAACTCTGGAAGTTGAGTGCACACATTGACAACCGTTCTGTTAGATAGCTGCGTTTTGGATTTAGAAGCAGATATTTCCCTGGGCTTACTGCTGTTTCTTCCATATGCCGGTCATGGGCTGAAAACGCCTGTTTTGGGACTCTGCAGATAAAGTGTTTGCAGACTGCTGAATCCACACACGGGTTTAACTCTGGAAGTTGAGTGCACACATTGACAACCGTTCTGTTAGATAGCTGCGTTTTGGATTTAGAAGCAGATATTTCCCTGTGCTTACTGCTGTTTCTTCCATATGCCGGTAATGGGCTGAAAACGCCTGTTTTGGGACTCTGCAGAGAAAGTGTTTGCAGACTGCTGAATCCACACACGGGTCTAACTCTGGAAGTTGAGTGCACACATTGACAACTGTTATGTTATATAGCTGCGTTTTGGATTTAGAAGCAGATATTTCACTGGGCTTACTGCTGTTTCTTCCATATGCCGGTAATGGGCTGAAAACGCCTGTTTTGGGACTCTGCAGAGAAAGTGTTTGCAGACTGCTGAATCCACACACGGGTTTAACTCTGGAAGTTGAGTGCACACATTGACAACTGTTCTGTTAGATAGCTGCGATTTGGATTTAGAAGCAGATATTTCACTGGGCTTACTGCTGTTTCTTCCATATGCCGGTAATGGGCTGAAAACGCCTGTTTTGGGACTCTGCAGAGAAAGTGTTTGCAGACTGCTGAATCCACACACGGGTTTAACTCTGGAAGTTGAGTGCACACATTGACAACCGTTCTGTTAGATAGCTGCGTTTTGGATTTAGAAGCAGATATTTCCCTGTGCTTACTGCTGTTTCTTCCATATGCCGGTAATGGGCTGAAAACGCCTGTTTTGGGACTCTGCAGAGAAAGTGTTTGCAGACTGCTGAATCCACACACGGGTTTAACTCTGGAAGTTGAGTGCACACATTGACAACCGTTCTGTTAGAGAGCTGCGTTTTGGATTTAGAAGCAGATATTTCCCTGTGCTTACTGCTGTTTCTTCCATATGCCGGTAATGGGCTGAAAACGCCTGTTTTGGGACTCTGCAGAGAAAGTGTTTGCAGACTGCTGAATCCACACATGGGTTTAACTCTGGAAGTTGAGTGCACACATTGACAACCGTTCTGTTAGATAGCTGCGTTTTGGATTTAGAAGCAGATATTTCCCTGGGCTTACTGCTGTTTCTTCCATATGCCGGTAATGGGCTGAAAACGCCTGTTTTGGGACTCTGCAGAGAAAGTGTTTGCAGACTGCTGAATCCACACATGGGTTTAACTCTGGAAGTTGAGTGCACACATTGACAACCGCTCTGTTAGATAGCTGCGTTTTGGATTTAGAAGCAGATATTTCCCTGGGCTTACTGCTGTTTCTTCCATATGCCGGTAATGGGCTGAAAACGCCTGTTTTGGGACTCTGCAGAGAAAGTGTTTGCAGACTGCTGAATCCACACACGGGTTTAACTCTGGAAGTTGAGTGCACACATTGACAACCGTTCTGTTAGATATCTGCGTTTTGGATTTAGAAGCAGATATTTCCCTGGGCTTACTGCTGTTTCTTCCATATGCCAGTAATGGGCTGAAAACGCCTGTTTTGGGACTCTGCAGAGAAAGTGTTTGCAGACTGCTGAATCCACACACGGGTTTAACTCTGGAAGTTGAGTGCACACATTGACAACCGTTCTGTTAGATAGCAGCGTTTTGGATTTAGAAGCAGATATTTCCCTGGGCTTACTACTGTTTCTTCCATATGCCGGTAATGGGCTGAAAACGCCTGTTTTGGGACTCTGCAGAGAAAGTGTTTGCAGACTGCTGAATCCACACACGGGTTTAACTCTGGAAGTTGAGTGCACACATTGACAACCGTTCTGTTAGATAGCTGCGTTTTGGATTTAGAAGCAGATATTTCCCTGGGCTTACTGCTGTTTCTTCCATATGCCGGTAATGGGCTGAAAACGCCTGTTTTGGGACTCTGCAGAGAAAGTGTTTGCAGACTGCTGAATCCACACACGGGTTTAACTCTGGAAGTTGAGTGCACACATTGACAACCGTTCTCTTAGATAGCTGCGTTTTGGATTTAGAAGCAGATATTTCCCTGGGCTTACTGCTGTTTCTTCCATATGACGGTAATGGGCTGAAAACGCCTGTTTTGGGACTCTGCAGAGAAAGTGTTTGCAGACTGCTGAATCCACACACGGGTTTAACTCTGGAAGTTGAGTGCACACATTGACAACCGTTCTGTTAGATAGCTGCGTTTTGGATTTAGAAGCAGATATTTCCCTGTGCTTACTGCTGTTTCTTCCATATGCCGGTAATGGGCTGAAAACGCCTGTTTTGGGACTCTGCAGAGAAAGTGTTTGCAGACTGCTGAATCCACACACGGGTTTAACTCTGGAAGGTGAGTGTACACATTGACAACCGTTCTGTTAGATAGCTGCGTTTTGGATTTAGAAGCAGATATTTCCCTGGGCTTACTGCTGTTTCTTCCATATGCCGGTAATGGGCTGAAAACGCCTGTTTTGGGACTCTGCAGAGAAAGTGTTTGCAGACTGCTGAATCCACACACGGGTTTAACTCTGGAAGTTGAGTGCACACATTGACAACCGTTCTGTTAGATAGCTGCGTTTTGGATTTAGAAGCAGATATTTCCCTGTGCTTACTGCTGTTTCTTCCATATGCCGGTAATGGGCTGAAAACGCCTGTTTTGGGACTCTGCAGAGAAAGTGTTTGCAGACTGCTGAATCCACACACGGGTTTAACTCTGGAAGTTGAGTGCACACATTGACAACCGTTCTGTTAGATAGCTGCGTTTTGGATTTAGAAGCAGATATTTCCCTGTGCTTACTGCTGTTTCTTCCATATGCCGGTAATGGGCTGAAAAGGCCTGTTTTGGGACTCTGCAGAGAACGTGTTTGCAGACTGCTGAATCCACACACGGGTTTAAGTCTGGAAGTTGAGTGCACACATTGACAACCGTTCTGTTAGATAGCTGCGTTTTGGATTTAGAAGCAGATATTTCCCTGTGCTTACTGCTCTTTCTTCCATATGCCGGTAATGGGCGGAAAACGCCTGTTTTGGGACTCTGCAGAGAAAGTGTTTGCAGACTGCTGAATCCACACACGGCTTTAACTCTGGAAGTTGAGTGCACACATTGACAACCGTTCTGTTAGATAGCTGCGTTTTGGATTTAGAAGCAGATATTTCCCTGGACTTACTGCTGTTTCTTCCATATGCCGGTAATGGGCTGAAAACGCCTGTTTTGGGACTCTGCAGAGAACGTGTTTGCAGACTGCTGAATCCACACACGGGTTTAACTCTGGAAGGTGAGTGCACACATTGACAACCGTTCTGTTAGATAGCTGCGTTTTGGATTTAGAAGCAGATATTTCCCTGTGCTTACTACTGTTTCTTCCATATGCCGGTAATGGGCTGAAAACGCCTGTTAGGGGACTCTGCAGAGAAAGTGTTTGCAGACTGCTGAATCCACACACGGGTTTAACTCCGGAAGTTGAGTGCACACATTGACAACCGTTCTGTTAGATAGCTGCGTTTTGGATTTAGAAGCAGATATTTCCCTGTGCTTACTGCTGTTTCTTCCATATGCCGGTAATGGGCTGAAAACGCCTGTTTTGGGACTCTGCAGAGAAAGTGTTTGCAGACTGCTGAATCCACACACGGGTTTAACTCTGGAAGTTGAGTGCACACATTGACAACCGTTCTGTTAAAGAGCTGCGTTTTGGATTTAGAAGCAGATATTTCCCTGGGCTTACTGCTGTTTCTTCCATATGCCGGTAATGGGCTGAAAACGCCTGTTTTGGGACTCTGCAGAGAAAGTGTTTGCAGACTGCTGAATCCACACACGGGTTTAACTCTGGAAGTTGAGTGCACACATTGACAACCGTTCTGTTAGATAGCTGCGTTTTGGATTTAGAAGCAGATATTTCCCTGTGCTTACTGCTGTTTCTTCCATATGCCGGTAATGGGCTGAAAACGCCTGTTTTGGGACTCTGCAGAGAAAGTGTTTGCAGACTGCTGAATCCACACACGGGTTTAACTCTGGAAGTTGAGTGCACACATTGACAACCGTTCTGTTAGATAGCTGCGTTTTGGATTTAGAAGCAGATATTTCCCTGTGCTTACTGCTGTTTCTTCAATATGCCGGTAATGGGCTGAAAACGCCTGTTTTGGGACTCTGCAGAGAAAGTGTTTGCAGACTGCTGAATCCACACACGGGTTTAACTCTGGAAGTTGAGTGCACACATTGACAACCGTTCTGTTAGATAGCTGCGTTTTGGATTTAGAAGCAGATATTTCCCTGGGCTTACTGCTGTTTCTTCCATATGCCGGTAATGGGCTGAAAACGCCTGTTTTGGGACTCTGCAGAGAAAGTGTTTGCAGACTGCTGAATCCACACACGGGTTTAACTCTGGAAGTTGAGTGCACACATTGACAACCGTTCTGTTAGATAGCTGCGTTTTGGATTTAGAAGCAGATATTTCCCTGGGCTTACTGCTGTTTCTTCCATATGCCGGTAATGGGCTGAAAACGCCTGTTTTGCGACTCTGCAGAGAAAGTGTTTGCAGACTGCTAAATCCACACGCGGGTTTAACTCTGGAAGTTGAGTGCACACATTGACAACCGTTCTGTTAGATAGCTGCGTTTTGGATTTAGAAGCAGATATTTACCTGGGCTTAGTGCTGTTTCTTCCATATGCCGGTAATGGTCTGAAAACGCCTGTTTTGGGACTCTGCAGAGAAAGTGTTTGCAGACTGCTGAATCCACACACGGGTTTAACTCTGGAAGTTGAGTGCACACATTGACAACCGTTCTGTTAGATAGCTGCGTTTTGGATTTAGAAGCAGATATTTTCCTGGGCTTACTGCTGTTTCTTCCATATGATTGTAATGGGCTGAAAACGCCTGTTTTGGGACTCTGCAGAGAAAGTGTTTGCAGACTGCTGAATCCACACGCGGGTTTAACTCTGGAAGTTGAGTGCACACATTGACAACCGTTCTGTTAGATAGCTGCGTTTTGGATTTAGAAGCAGATATTTCCCTGGGCTTGCTGCTGTTTCTTCCATATGCCGGTAATGGGCTGGAAACGCCTGTTTTGGGACTCTGCAGAGAAAGTGTTTGCAGACTGCTGAATCCACACGCGGGTTTAACTCTGGAAGTTGAGTGCACACATTGACAACCGTTCTGTTAGATAGCTGCGTTTTGGATTTAGAAGCAGATATTTCCCTGTGCTTACTGCTGTTTCTTCCATATGCCGGTAATGGGCTGAAAACGCCTGTTTTGGGACTCTGCAGAGAAAGTGTTTGCTGACCGCTGAATCCTCACACGGGTTTAACTCTGGTAGTTGAGTGCACACATTGACAACCGTTCTGTTAGATAGTTGCGTTTTGGATTTAGAAGCAGATATTTCCCTGTGCTTACTGCTGTTTCATCCATATGCCGGTAATGGGCTGAAAACTCCTGTTTTGGGACTCTGCAGAGAAAGTGTTTGCAGACTGCTGAATCCACACACGGGTCTAACTCTGGAAGTTGAGTGCACACATTGACAACTGTTATGTTAGATAGCTGCGTTTTGGATTTAGAAGCAGATATTTCCCTGTGCTTACTGCTGTTTCTTCCATATGCCGGTAATGGGCTGAAAACGCCTGTTTTGGGACTCTGCAGAGAAAGTGTTTGCAGACTGCTGAATCCACACACGGGTTTAAGTCTGGAAGTTGAGTGCACACATTGACAACCGTTCTGTTAGATAGCTGCGTTTTGGATTTCGAAGCAGATATTTCCCTGTGCTTACTGCTGTTTCTTCCATATGCCGGTAATGGGCTGAAAACGCCTGTTTTGGGACTCTGCAGAGAAAGTGTTTGCAGACTGCTGAATCCACACACGGGTTTAACTCTGGAAGTTGAGTGCACACATTGACAACCGTTCTGTTAGATTGCTGCGTTTTGGATTTAGAAGCAGATATTTCCCTGGACTTACTGCTGTTTCTTCCATATGCCGGTAATGGACTGAAAACGCCTGTTTTGGGACTCTGCAGAGAAAGTGTTTGCAGACTGCTGAATCCACACACGGGTTGAACTCTGGAAGTTGAGTGCACACATTGACAACCGTTCTGTTAGATAGCTGCGTTTTGGATTTAGAAGCAGATATTTCCCTGTGCTTACTGCTGTTTCTTCCATATGCCGGTAATGGGCTGAAAACGCCTGTTTTGGGACTCTGCAGAGAAAGTGTTTTCAGTCTGCTGAATCCTCACACGGGTTTAACTCTGGAAGTTGAGTGCACACATTGACAACCGTTCTGTTAGATAGCTGCGTTTTGGATTTAGAAGCAGATATTTCCCTGTGCTTACTGCTGTTTCTTCCATATGCTGGTAATGGGCTGAAAACGCCTCTTTTGGGACTCTGCAGAGAAAGTGTTTGCAGACTGCTGAATCCACACACGGGTTTAACTCTGGAAGTTGAGTGCACACATTGACAACCGTTCTGTTAGATAGCTGCGTTTTGGATTTGAAGCAGATATTTCCCTGTGCTTACTGCTGCTTCTTCCATATGCCGGTAATGGGCTGAAAACGCCTGTTTGGGGACTCTGCAGAGAAAGTGTTTGCAGACTGCTGAATCCACACACGGGTTTAACTCTGGAAGTTGAGTGCACACATTGACAACCGTTCTGTTAGATAGCTGCGTTTTGGATTTAGAAGCAGATATTTCCCTGTGCTTACTGCTGTTTCTTCCATATGCCGGTAATGGGCTGAAAACGCCTGTTTTGGGACTCTGCAGAGAAAGTGTTTGCAGACTGCTGAATCCACACACGGGTTTAACTCTGGAAGTTGAGTGCACACATTGACAACCGTTCTGTTAGATAGCTGCGTTTTGGATTTAGAAGCAGATATTTCCCTGTGCTTACTGCTGTTTCTTCCATATGCCGGTAATGGGCTGAAAACGCCTGTTTTGGGACTCTGCAGAGAAAGTGTTTGCAGACTGCTGAATCCACACACGGGTTTAACTCTGGAAGTTGAGTGCACACATTGACAACCGTTCTGTTAGATAGCTGCGTTTTGGATTTAGAAGCAGATATTTCCCTGTGCTTACTGCTGTTTCTTCCATATGCCGGTAATGGGCTGAAAACGCCTGTTTTGGGACTCTGCAGAGAAAGTGTTTGCAGACTGCTGAATCCACACACGGGTTTAACTCTGGAAGTTGAGTGCACACATTGACAACCGTTCTGTTAGATAGCTGCGTTTTGGATTTAGAAGCAGATATTTCCCTGGGCTTAGTGCTGTTTCTTCCATATGCCGGTAATGGGCTGAAAACGCCTGTTTTGGGACTCTGCAGAGAAAGTGTTTGCAGACTGCTGAATCCACACACGGGTTTAACTCTGGAAGTTGAGTGCACACATTGACAACCGTTCTGTTAGATAGCTGCGTTTTGGATTTAGAAGCAGATATTTCCCTGGGCTTACTGCTGTTTCTTCCATATGCCGGTAATGGGCTGGAAACGCCTGTTTTGGGACTCTGCAGAGAAAGTGTTTGCAGACTGCTGAATCCACACACGGGTTTAACTCTGGAAGTTGAGTGCACACATTGACAACCGTTCTGTTAGATAGCTGCGTTTTGGATTTAGAAGCAGATATTTCCCTGGGCTTACTGCTGTTTCTTCCATATGCCGGTAATGGGCTGGAAACGCCTGTTTTGGGACTCTGCAGAGAAAGTGTTTGCAGACTGCTGAATCCACACGCGGTTTTAAATCTGGAAGTTGAGTGCACACATTGACAACCGTTCTGTTAGATAGCTGCGTTTTGGATTTAGAAGCAGATATTTCCCTGTGCTTACTGCTGTTTCTTCCATATGCCGGTAATGGGCTGAAAACGCCTGTTTGGGGACTCTGCAGAGAAAGTGTTTGCAGACTGCTGAATCCACACACGGGTTTAACTCTGGAAGTTGAGTGCACACATTGACAACCGTTCTGTTAGATAGCTGCGTTTTGGATTTAGAAGCAGATATTTACCTGGGCTTACTGCTGTTTCTTCCATATGCCGGTAATGGGCTGAAAAGGCCTGTTTTGGGACTCTGCAGAGAACGTGTTTGCAGACTGCTGAATCCACACACGGGTTTAACTCTGGAAGTTGAGTGCACACATTGACAACCGTTCTGTTAGATAGCTGCGTTTTGGAATTAGAAGCAGATATTTCCCTGTGCTTACTGCTGTTTCTTCCATATGCCGGTAATGGGCTGAAAACGCCTGTTTTGGGACTCTGCAGAGAAAGTGTTTGCAGACTGCTGAATCCACACACGGGTTTAACTCTGGAAGTTGAGTGCACACATTGACAACCGTTCTGTTAGATAGCTGCGTTTTGGATTTAGAAGGAGATATTTCCCTGGGCTTACTGCTGTTTCTTCCATATGCCGGTAATGGGCTGAAAATGCCTGTTTTGGGACTCTGCAGAGAAAGTGTTTGCAGACTGCTGAATCCACACACGGGTTGAACTCTGGAAGTTGAGTGCACACATTGACAACCGTTCTGTTAGATAGCTGCGTTTTGGATTTAGAAGCAGATATTTCCCTGTGCTTACTGCTGTTTCTTCCATATGCCGGTAATGGGCTGAAAACGCCTGTTTTGGGACTCTGCAGAGAAAGTGTTTGCAGACTGCTGAATCCACACACGGGTTTAAGTCTGGAAGTTGAGTGCACACATTGACAACCGTTCTGTTAGATAGCTGCGTTTTGGATTTAGAAGCAGATATTTCCCTGTGCTTACTGCTGTTTCTTCCATATGCCGGTAATGGGCTGAAAACGCCTGTTTTGGGACTCTGCAGAGAAAGTGTTTGCAGACTGCTGAATCCACACACGGGTTTAACTCTGGAAGTTGAGTGCACACATTGACAACCGTTCTGTTAGATAGCTGCGTTTTGGATTTAGAAGCAGATATTTCCGTGGGCTTAGTGCTGTTTCTTCCATATGCCGGTAATGGGCTGAAAACGCCTGTTTTGGGACTCTGCAGAGAAAGTGTTTGCAGACTGCTGAATCCACACACGGGTTTAACTCTGGAAGTTGAGTGCACACATTGACAACCGTTCTGTTAGATAGCTGCGTTTTGGATTTAGAAGCAGATATTTTCCTGGGCTTACTGCTGTTTCTTCCATATGCCGGTAATGGGCTGAAAACGCCTGTTTTGGGACTCTGCAGAGAAAGTGTTTGCAGACTGCTGAATCCACACACGGGTTTAACTCTGGAAGTTGAATGCACACATTGACAACCGTTCTGTTAGATAGCTGCGTTTTGGATTTAGAAGCAGATATTTCCCTGTGCTTACTGCTGTTTCTTCCATATGCCGGTAATGGGCTGAAAACGCCTGTTTTGGGACTCTGCAGAGAAAGTGTTTGCAGACTGCTGAATCCACACGCGGGTTTAACTCTTGAAGTTGAGTGCACACATTGACAACCGTTCTGTTAGATAGCTGCGTTTTGGATTTAGAAGCAGATATTTACCTGGGCTTAGTGCTGTTTCTTCCATATGCCGGTAATGGGCTGAAAACGCCTGTTTTGGGACTCTGCAGAGAAAGTGTTTGCAGACTGCTGAATCCACACACGGGTTTAACTCTGGAAGTTGAGTGCACACATTGACAACCGTTCTGTTAGATAGCTGCGTTTTGGATTTAGAAGCAGATATTTTCCTGGGCTTACTGCTGTTTCTTCCATATGATGGTAATGCGCTGAAAACGCCTGTTTTGGGACTCTGCAGAGAAAGTGTTTGCAGACTGCTGAATCCACACGCGGGTTTAACTCTGGAAGTTGAGTGCACACATTGACAACCGTTCTGTTAGATAGCTGCGTTTTGGATTTAGAAGCAGATATTTCCCTGGGCTTACTGCTGTTTCTTCCATATGCCGGTAATGGGCTGGAAACGCCTGTTTTGGGACTCTGCAGAGAAAGTGTTTGCAGACTGCTGAATCCACACGCGGGTTTAACTCTGGAAGTTGAGTGCACACATTGACAACCGTTCTGTTAGATAGCTGCGTTTTGGATTTAGAAGCAGATATTTCCCTGTGCTTACTGCTGTTTCTTCCATATGCCGGTAATGGGCTGAAAACGCCTGTTTGGGGACTCTGCAGAGAAAGTGTTTGCAGACTGTTGAATCCACACACGGGTTTAACTCTGGAAGTTGAGTGCACACATTGACAACCGTTCTGTTAGATAGCTGCGTTTTGGATTTAGAAGCAGATATTTACCTGGGCTTACTGCTGTTTCTTCCATATGCCGGTAATGGGCTGAAAACGCCTGTTTGGGGACTCTGCAGAGAAAGTGTTTGCAGACTGCTGAATCCACACACGGGTTTAACTCTGGAAGTTGAGTGCACACATTGACAACCGTTCTGTTAGATAGCTGCGTTTTGGATTTAGAAGCAGATATTTCCCTGTGCTTACTGCTGTTTCTTCCATATGCCGGTAATGGGCTGAAAAGGCCTGTTTTGGGACTCTGCAGAGAACGTGTTTGCAGACTGCTGAATCCACACACGGGTTTAACTCTGGAAGTTGAGTGCACACATTGACAACCGTTCTGTTAGATAGCTGCGTTTTGGAATTAGAAGCAGATATTTCCCTGTGCTTACTGCTGTTTCTTCCATATGCCGGTAATGGGCTGAAAACGCCTGTTTTGGGACTCTGCAGAGAAAGTGTTTGCAGACTGCTGAATCCACACACGGGTTTAACTCTGGAAGTTGAGTGCACACATTGACAACCGTTCTGTTAGATAGCTGCGTTTTGGATTTAGAAGCAGATATTTCCCTGGGCTTAGTGCTGTTTCTTCCATATGCCGGTAATGGGCTGAAAACGCCTGTTTTGGGACTCTGCAGAGAAAGTGTTTGCAGACTGCTGAATCCACACACGGGTTTAACTCTGGAAGTTGAGTGCACACATTGACAACCGTTCTGTTAGATAGCTGCGTTTTGGATTTAGAAGCAGATATTTTCCTGGGCTTACTGCTGCTTCTTCCATATGCCGGTAATGGGCTGAAAACGCCTGTTTTGGGACTCTGCAGAGAAAGTGTTTGCAGACTGCTGAATCCACACACGGGTTTAACTCTGGAAGTTGAGTGCACACATTGACAACCGTTCTGTTAGATAGCTGCGTTTTGGATTTAGAAGCAGATATTTCCCTGTGCTTACTGCTGTTTCTTCCATATGCCGGTAATGGGCTGAAAACACCTGTTTTGGGACTCTGCAGAGAAAGTGTTTGCAGACTGCTGAATCCACACGCGGGTTTAACTCTGGAAGTTGAGTGCACACATTGACAACCGTTCTGTTAGATAGCTGCGTTTTGGATTTAGAAGCAGATATTTACCTGGGCTTAGTGCTGTTTCTTCCATATGCCGGTAATGGGCTGAAAACGCCTGTTTTGGGACTCTGCAGAGAAAGTGTTTGCAGACTGCTGAATCCACACACGGGTTTAACTCTGGAAGTTGAGTGCACACATTGACAACCGTTCTGTTAGATAGCTGCGTTTTGGATTTAGAAGCAGATATTTTCCTGGGCTTACTGCTGTTTCTTCCATATGATGGTAATGGGCTGAAAACGCCTGTTTTGGGACTCTGCAGAGAAAGTGTTTGCAGACTGCTGAATCCACACACGGGTTTAACTCTGGAAGTTGAGTGCACACATTGACAACCGTTCTGTTAGATAGCTGCGTTTTGGATTTAGAAGCAGATATTTCCCTGGGCTTACTGCTGTTTCTTCCATATGCGGGTAACGGGCTGAAAATGCCTGTTTTGGGACTCTGCAGAGAAAGTGTTTGCAGACTGCTGAATCCACACACGGGTTTAACTCTGGAAGTTGAGTGCACACATTGACAACCGTTCTGTTAGATAGCTGCGTTTTGGATTTAGAAGCAGATATTTCCCTGTGCTTACTGCTGTTTCTTCCATATGCCGGTAATGGGCTGAAAACGCCTGTTTTGGGACTCTGCAGAGAAAGTGTTTGCAGACTGCTGAATCCACACACGGCTTTAACTCTGGAAGTTGAGTGCACACATTGACAACCGTTCTGTTAGATAGCTGCGTTTTGGATTTAGAAGCAGATATTTCCCTGTGCTTACTGCTGTTTCTTCCATATGCCGGTAATGGGCTGAAAACGCCTGTTTTGGGACTCTGCAGAGAAAGTGTTTGCAGACTGCTGAATCCACACACGGGTTTAACTCTGGAAGTTGAGTGCACACATTGACAACCGTTCTGTTAGATAGCTGCGTTTTGGATTTAGAAGCAGATATTTCCCTGGGCTTAGTGCTGTTTCTTCCATATGCCGGTAATGGACTGAAAACGCCTGTTTTGGGACTCTGCAGAGAAAGTGTTTGCAGACTGCTGAATCCACACACGGGTTTAACTCTGGAAGCTGAGTGAACACATTGACAACCGTTCTGTTAGATAGCTGCGTTTTGGATTTAGAAGCAGATATTTTCCTGGGCTTACTGCAGTTTCTTCCATATGCCGGTAATGGGCTGAAAACGCCTGTTTTGGGACTCTGCAGAGAAAGTGTTTGCAGACTGCTGAATCCACACACGGGTTTAACTCTGGAAGTTGAGTGCACACATTGACAACCGTTCTGTTAGATAGCTGCGTTTTGGATTTAGAAGCAGATATTTCCCTGTGCTTACTGCTGTTTCTTCCATATGCCGGTAATGGGCTGAAAACGCCTGTTTTGGGACTCTGCAGAGAAAGTGTTTGCAGACTGCTGAATCCACACGCGGGTTTAACTCTGGAAGTTGAGTGCACACATTGACAACCGTTCTGTTAGATAGCTGCGTTTTGGATTTAGAAGCAGATATTTACCTGGGCTTACTGCTGTTTCTTCCATATGCCGGAAATGGGCTGAAAACGCCTGTTTGGGGACTCTGCAGAGAAAGTGTTTGCAGACTGCTGAATCCACACACGGGTTTAACTCTGGAAGTTGAGTGCACACATTGACAACCGTTCTGTTAGATAGCTGCGTTTTGGATTTAGAAGCAGATATTTTCCTGGGCTTACTGCTGTTTCTTCCATATGCCGGTAATGGGCTGAAAACGCCTGTTTTGGGACTCTGCAGAGAACGTGTTTGCAGACTGCTGAATCCACACACGGGTTTAACTCTGGAAGTTGAGTGCACACATTGACAACCGTTCTGTTAGATAGCTGCGTTTTGGATTTAGAAGCAGATATTTCCCTGTGCTTACTGCTGTTTCTTCCATATGCCGGTAATGGGCTGAAAACGCCTGTTTTGGGACTCTGCAGAGAAAGTGTTTGCAGACTGCTGAATCCACACGCGGGTTTAACTCTGGAAGTTGAGTGCACACATTGACAACCGTTCTGTTAGATAGCTGCGTTTTGGATTTAGAAGCAGATATTTACCTGGGCTTAGTGCTGTTTCTTCCATATGCCGGTAATGGGCTGAAAACGCCTGTTTTGGGACTCTGCAGAGAAAGTGTTTGCAGACTGCTGAATCCACACACGGGTTTAACTCTGGAAGTTGAGTGCACACATTGACAACCGTTCTGTTAGATAGCTGCGTTTTGGATTTAGAAGCAGATATTTTCCTGGGCTTACTGCTGTTTCTTCCTTATGATGGTAATGGGCTGAAAACGCCTGTTTTGGGACTCTGCAGAGAAAGTGTTTGCAGACTGCTGAATCCACACATGGGTTTAACTCTGGAAGTTGAGTGCACACATTGACAACCGTTCTGTTAGATAGCTGCGTTTTGGATTTAGAAGCAGATATTTCCCTGGGCTTACTGCTGTTTCTTCCATATGCCGGTAATGGGCTGGAAACGCCTGTTTTGGGACTCTGCAGAGAAAGTGTTTGCAGACTGCTGAATCCACACGCGGGTTTAAATCTGGAAGTTGAGTGCACACATTGACAACCGTTCTGTTAGATAGCTGCGTTTTGGATTTAGAAGCAGATATTTACCTGGGCTTACTGCTGTTTCTTCCATATGCCGGTAATGGGCTGAAGACGCCTGTTTGGGGACCCTGCAGAGAAAGTGTTTGCAGACTGCTGAATCCACACACGGGTTTAACTCTGGAAGTTGAGTGCACACATTGACAACCGTTCTGTTAGATAGCTGCGTTTTGGATTTAGAAGCAGATATTTCCCTGGGCTTACTGCTGTTTCTTCCATATGCCGGTAACGGGCTGAAAATGCCTGTTTTGGGACTCTGCAGAGAAAGTGTTTGCAGACTGCTGAATCCACACACGGGTTTAACTCTGGAAGTTGAGTGCACACATTGACAACCGTTCTGTTAGATAGCTGCGTTTTGGATTTAGAAGCAGATATTTCCCTGTGCTTACTGCTGTTTCTTCCATATGCCGGTAATGGGCTGAAAACGCCTGTTTTGGGACTCTGCAGAGAAAGTGTTTGCAGACTGCTGAATCCACACACGGGTTTAACTCTGGAAGTTGAGTGCACACATTGACAACCGTTCTGTTAGATAGCTGCGTTTTGGATTTAGAAGCAGATATTTCCCTGTGCTTACTGCTGTTTCTTCCATATGCCGGTAATGGGCTGAAAACGCCTGTTTTGGGACTCTGCAGAGAAAGTGTTTGCAGACTGCTGAATCCACACACGGGTTTAACTCTGGAAGTTGAGTGCACACATTGACAACCGTTCTGTTAGATAGCTGCGTTTTGGATTTAGAAGCAGATATTTCCCTGGGCTTAGTGCTGTTTCTTCCATATGACGCTAATGGGCTGAAAACGCCTGTTTTGGGACTCTGCAGAGAAAGTGTTTGCAGACTGCTGAATCCACACACGGGTTTAACTCTGGAAGTTGAGTGCACACATTGACAACCGTTCTGTTAGATAGCTGCGTTTTGGATTTAGAAGCAGATATTTTCCTGGGCTTACTGCTGTTTCTTCCATATGCCGGTAATGGGCTGAAAACCCCTGTTTTGGGACTCTGCAGAGAAAGTGTTTGCAGACTGCTGAATCCACACACGGGTTTAACTCTGGAAGTTGAGTGCACACATTGACAACCGTTCTGTTAGATAGCTGCGTTTTGGATTTAGAAGCAGATATTTCCCTGTGCTTACTGCTGTTTCTTCCATATGCCGGTAATGGGCTGAAAACGCCTGTTTTGGGACTCTGCAGAGAAAGTGTTTGCAGACTGCTGAATCCACACGCGGGTTTAACTCTGGAAGTTGAGTGCACACATTGACAACCGTTCTGTTAGATAGCTGCGTTTTGGATTTAGAAGCAGATATTTACCTGGGCTTACTGCTGTTTCTTCCATATGCCGGTAATGGGCTGAAAACGCCTGTTTGGGGACTCTGCAGAGAAAGTGTTTGCAGACTGCTGAATCCACACACGGGTTTAACTCTGGAAGTTGAGTGCACACATTGACAACCGTTCTGTTAGATAGCTGCGTTTTGGATTTAGAAGCAGATATTTTCCTGGGCTTACTGCTGTTTCTTCCATATGCCGGTAATGGGCTGAAAACGCCTGTTTTGGGACTCTGCAGAGAACGTGTTTGCAGACTGCTGAATCCACACACGGGTTTAACTCTGGAAGTTGAGTGCACACATTGACAACCGTTCTGTTAGATAGCTGCGTTTTGGATTTAGAAGCAGATATTTCCCTGTGCTTACTGCTGTTTCTTCCATATGCCGGTAATGGGCTGAAAACGCCTGTTTTGGGACTCTGCAGAGAAAGTGTTTGCAGACTGCTGAATCCACACACGGGTTTAACTCTGGAAGTTGAGTGCACACATTGACAACCGTTCTGTTAGATAGCTGCGTTTTGGATTTAGAAGCAGATATTTTCCTGGGCTTACTGCTGTTTCTTCCATATGATGGTAATGGGCTGAAAACGCCTGTTTTGGGACTCTGCAGAGAAAGTGTTTGCAGACTGCTGAATCCACACACGGGTTTAACTCTGGAAGTTGAGTGCACACATTGACAACCGTTCTGTTAGATAGCTGCGTTTTGGATTTAGAAGCAGATATTTCCCTGGGCTTACTGCTGTTTCTTCCATATGCCGGTAATGGGCTGGAAACGCCTGTTTTGGGACTCTGCAGAGAAAGTGTTTGCAGACTGCTGAATCCACACGCGGGTTTAAATCTGGAAGTTGAGTGCACACATTGACAACCGTTCTGTTAGATAGCTGCGTTTTGGATTTAGAAGCAGATATTTCCCTGTGCTTACTGCTGTTTCTTCCATATGCCGGTAATGGGCTGAAAACGCCTGTTTGGGGACTCTGCAGAGAAAGTGTTTGCAGACTGCTGAATCCACACACGGGTTTAACTCTGGAAGTTGAGTGCACACATTGACAACCGTTCTGTTAGATAGCTGCGTTTTGGATTTAGAAGCAGATATTTCCCTGGGCTTACTGCTGTTTCTTCCATATGCCGGTAATGGGCTGAAAACGCCTGTTTGGGGACTCTGCAGAGAAAGTGTTTGCAGACTGCTGAATCCACACACGGGTTTAACTCTGGAAGTTGAGTGCACACATTGACAACCGTTCTGTTAGATAGCTGCGTTTTGGATTTAGAAGCAGATATTTCCCTGTGCTTACTGCTGTTTCTTCCATATGCCGGTAATGGGCTGAAAACGCCTGTTTTGGGACTCTGCAGAGAACGTGTTTGCAGACTGCTGAATCCACACACAGGTTTAACTCTGGAAGTTGAGTGCACACATTGACAACCGTTCTGTTAGATAGCTGCGTTTTGGAATTAGAAGCAGATATTTCCCTGTGCTTACTGCTGATTCTTCCATATGCCGGTAATGGGCTGAAAACGCCTGTTTTGGGACTCTGCAGAGAAAGTGTTTGCAGACTGCTGAATCCACACACGGGTTTAACTCTGGAAGTTGAGTGCACACATTGACAACCGTTCTGTTAGATAGCTGCGTTTTGGATTTAGAAGCAGATATTTCCCTGGGCGTACTGCTGTTTCTTCCATATGCCGGTAATGGGCTGAAAATGCCTGTTTTGGGACTCTGCAGAGAAAGTGTTTGCAGACTGCTGAATCCACACACGGGTTTAACTCTGGAAGTTGAGTGCACACATTGACAACCGTTCTGTTAGATAGCTGCGTTTTGGATTTAGAAGCAGATATTTCCCTGTGCTTACTGCTGTTTCTTCCATATGCCGGTAATGGGCTGAAAACGCCTGTTTTGGGACTCTGCAGAGAAAGTGTTTGCAGACTGCTGAATCCACACACGGGTTTAACTCTGGAAGTTGAGTGCACACATTGACAACCGTTCTGTTAGATAGCTGCGTTTTGGATTTAGAAGCAGATATTTCCCTGTGCTTACTGCTGTTTCTTCCATATGCCGGTAATGGGCTGAAAACGCCTGTTTTGGGACTCTGCAGAGAAAGTGTTTGCAGACTGCTGAATCCACACACGGGTTTAACTCTGGAAGTTGAGTGCACACATTGACAACCGTTCTGTTAGATAGCTGCGTTTTGGATTTAGAAGCAGATATTTCCCTGGGCTTAGTGCTGTTTCTTCCATATGCCGGTAATGGGCTGAAAACGCCTGTTTTGGGACTCTGCAGAGAAAGTGTTTGCAGACTGCTGAATCCACACACGGGTTTAACTCTGGAAGTTGAGTGCACACATTGACAACCGTTCTGTTAGATAGCTGCGTTTTGGATTTAGAAGCAGATATTTTCCTGGGCTTACTGCTGTTTCTTCCATATGCCGGTAATGGGCTGAAAACGCCTGTTTTGGGACTCTGCAGAGAAAGTGTTTGCAGACTGCTGAATCCACACGCGGGTTTAACTCTGGAAGTTGAGTGCACACATTGACAACCGTTCTGTTAGATAGCTGCGTTTTGGATTTAGAAGCAGATATTTCCCTGTGCTTACTGCTGTTTCTTCCATATGCCGGTAATGGGCTGAAAACGCCTGTTTTGGGACTCTGCAGAGAAAGTGTTTGCAGACTGCTGAATCCACACGCGGGTTTAACTCTGGAAGTTGAGTGCACACATTGACAACCGTTCTGTTAGATAGCTGCGTTTTGGATTTAAAAGCAGATATTTACCTGGGCTTACTGCTGTTTCTTCCATATGCCGGTAATGGGCTGAAAACGCCTGTTTGGGGACTCTGCAGAGAAAGTGTTTGCAGACTGCTGAATCCACACACGGGTTTAACTCTGGAAGTTGAGTGCACACATTGACAACCGTTCTGTTAGATAGCTGCGTTTTGGATTTAGAAGCAGATATTTCCCTGGGCTTACTGCTGTTTCTTCCATATGCCGGTAATGGGCTGAAAACGCCTGTTTTGGGACTCTGCAGAGAACGTGTTTGCAGACTGCTGAATCCACACACGGGTTTAACTCTGGAAGTTGAGTGCACACATTGACAACCGTTCTGTTAGATAGCTGCGTTTTGGATTTAGAAGCAGATATTTCCCTGTGCTTACTGCTGTTTCTTCCATATGCCGGTAATGGGCTGAAAAGGCCTGTTTTGGGACTCTGCAGAGAACGTGTTTGCAGACTGCTGAATCCACACACGGGTTTAACTCTGGAAGTTGAGTGCACACATTGACAACCGTTCTGTTAGATAGCTGCGTTTTGGATTTAGAAGCAGATATTTCCCTGTGCTTACTGCTGTTTCTTCCATATGCCGGTAATGGGCTGAAAACGCCTGTTTTGGGACTCTGCAGAGAAAGTGTTTGCAGACTGCTGAATCCACACACGGGTTTAAGTCTGGAAGTTGAGTGCACTCATTGACAACCGTTCTGTTAGATAGCTGCGTTTTGGATTTAGAAGCAGATATTTCCCTGGGCTTACTGCTGTTTCTTCCATATGCCGGTAATGGGCTGAAAACGCCTGTTTTGGGACTCTGCAGAGAAAGTGTTTGCAGACTGCTGAATCCACACACGGGTTTAACTCTGGAAGTTGAGTGCACACATTGACAACCGTTCTGTTAGATAGCTGCGTTTTGGATTTAGAAGCAGATATTTCCCTGGACTTACTGCTGTTTCTTCCATATGCCGGTAATGGGCTGAAAACGCCTGTTTTGGGACTCTGCAGAGAAAGTGTTTGCAGACTGCTGAATCCACACACGGGTTTAACTCTTGAAGTTGAGTGCACACATTGACAACCGTTCTGTTAGATAGCTGCGTTTCGGATTTAGAAGCAGATATTTCCCTGTGCTTACTGCTGTTTCTTCCATATGCCGGTAATGGGCTGAAAACGCCTGTTTTGGGACTCTGCAGAGAAAGTGTTTGCAGACTGCTGAATCCTCACACGGGTTTAACTCTGCAAGTTGAGTGCACACATTGACAACCGTTCTGTTAGATAGCTGCGTTTTGGATTTAGAAGCAGATATTTCCCTGTGCTTACTGCTGTTTCTTCCATATGCCGGTAATGGGCTGAAAACGCCTGTTTTGGGACTCTGTAGAGAAAGTGTTTGCAGACTGCTGAATCCACACACGGGTCTAACTCTGGAAGTTGAGTGCACACATTGACAACTGTTATGTTAGATAGCTGCGTTTTGCATTTAGAAGCAGATATTTCACTGGGCTTACTGCTGTTTCTTCCATATTCCGGTAATGGGCTGAAAACGCCTGTTTTGGGACTCTGCAGAGAAAGTGTTTGCAGACTGCTGAATCCACACACGGGTTTAACTCTGGAATTTGAGTGCACACATTGACAACCATTCTGTTAGATAGCTGCGTTTTGGATTTAGAAGCAGATATTTCCCTGTGCTTACTGCTGTTTCTTCCATATGCCGGTAATGGGCTGAAAACGCCTGTTTTGGGACTCTGCAGAGAAAGTGTTTGCAGACTGCTGAATCCACACACGGGTTTAACTCTGGAAGTTGAGTGCACACATTGACAACCGTTCTGTTAGATAGCTGCGTTTTGGATTTAGAAGCAGATATTTCCCTGGGCTTACTGCTGTTTCTTCCATATGCCGGTAATGGGCTGAAAACGCCTGTTTTGGGACTCTGCAGAGAAAGTGTTTGCAGACTGCTGAATCCACACACGGGTTTAACTCTGGAAGTTGAGTGCACACATTGACAACCGTTCTGTTAGATAGCTGCGTTTTGGATTTAGAAGCAGATATTTCCCTGGGCTTACTGCTGTTTCTTCCATATGCCGGTAATGGGCTGAAAACGCCTGTTTTGGGACTCTGCAGAGAAAGTGTTTGCAGACTGCTGAATCCACACACGGGTTTAACTCTGGAAGTTGAGTGCACTCATTGACAACCGTTCTGTTAGATAGCTGCGTTTTGGATTTAGAAGCAGATATTTTCCTGGGCTTACTGCTGTTTCTTCCATATGCCGGTAATGGGCTGAAAACGCCTGTTTTGGGACTCTGCAGAGAAAGTGTTTGCAGACTGCTGAATCCACACACGGGTTTAACTCTGGAAGTTGAGTGCACACATTGACAACCGTTCTGTTAGATAGCTGCGTTTTGGATTTAGAAGCAGATATTTCCCTGGGCTTACTGCTGTTTCTTCCATATGCCGGTAATGGGCTGAAAACGCCTGTTTTGGGACTCTGCAGAGAAAGTGTTTGCAGACTGCTGAATCCACACACGGGTTTAAGTCTGGAAGTTGAGTGCACACATTGACAACCGTTCTGTTAGATAGCTGCGTTTTGGATTTAGAAGCAGATATTTCCCTGTGCTTACTGCTGTTTCTTCCATATGCCGGTAATGGGCTGAAAACGCCTGTTTTGGGACTCTGCAGAGAAAGTGTTTGCAGACTGCTGAATCCACACACGGGTTTAACTCTGGAAGTTGAGTGCACACATTGACAACCGTTCTGTTAGATAGCTGCGTTTTGGATTTAGAAGCAGATATTTCCCTGGACTTACTGCTGTTTCTTCCATATGCCGGTAATGGGCTGAAAACGCCTGTTTGGGGACTCTGCAGAGAAAGTGTTTGCAGACTGCTGAATCCACACACGGGTTTAACTCTGGAAGTTGAGTGCACACATTGACAACCGTTCTGTTAGATAGCTGCGTTTTGGATTTAGAAGCAGATATTTCCCTGTGCTTACTGCTGTTTCTTCCATATGCCGGTAATGGGCTGAAAAGGCCTGTTTTGGGACTCTGCAGAGAACGTGTTTGCAGACTGCTGAATCCACACACGGGTTTAACTCTGGAAGTTGAGTGCACACATTGACAACCGTTCTGTTAGAGAGCTGCGTTTTGGAATTAGAAGCAGATATTTCCCTGTGCTTATTGCTGTTTCTTCCATATGCCGGTAATGGGCTGAAAACGCCTGTTTTGGGTCTCTGCAGATAAAGTGTTTGCAGGCTGCTGAATCCACACACGGGTTTAACTCTGGAAGTTGAGTGCACACATTGACAACCGTTCTGTTAGATAGCTGCGTTTTGGATTTAGAAGCAGATATTTCCCTGGGCTTACTGCTGTTTCTTCCATATGCCGGTAATGGGCTGAAAATGCCTGTTTTGGGACTCTGCAGAGAAAGTGTTTGCAGACTGCTGAATCCACACACGGGTTTAACTCTGGAAGTTGAGTGCACACATTGACAACCGTTCTGTTAGATAGCTGCGTTTTGGATTTAGAAGCAGATATTTCCCTGTGCTTACTGCCCTTTCTTCCATATGCCGGTAATGGGCTGAAAACGCCTGTTTTGGGACTCTGCAGAGAAAGTGTTTGCAGACTGCTGAATCCACACACGGGTTTAACTCTGGAAGTTGAGTGCACACATTGACAACCGTTCTGTTAGATAGCTGCGTTTTGGATTTAGAAGCAGATATTTCCCTGTGCTTACTGCTGTTTCTTCCATATGCCGGTAATGGGCTGAAAACGCCTGTTTTGGGACTCTGCAGAGAAAGTGTTTGCAGACTGCTGAATCCACACACGGGTTTAACTCTGGAAGTTGAGTGCACACATTGACAACCGTTCTGTTAGATAGCTGCGTTTTGGATTTAGAAGCAGATATTTCCCTGGGCTTAGTGCTGTTTCTTCCATATGCCGGTAATGGACTGAAAACGCCTGTTTTGGGACTCTGCAGAGAAAGTGTTTGCAGACTGCTGAATCCACACACGGGTTTAACTCTGGAAGTTGAGTGCACACATTGACAACCGTTCTGTTAGATAGCTGCGTTTTGGATTTAGAAGCAGATATTTTCCTGGGCTTACTGCTGTTTCTTCCATATGCCGGTAATGGGCTGAAAACGCCTGTTTTGGGACTCTGCAGAGAAAGTGTTTGCAGACTGCTGAATCCACACACGGGTTTAACTCTGGAAGTTGAGTGCACACATTGACAACCGTTCTGTTAGATAGCTGCGTTTTGGATTTAGAAGCAGATATTTCCCTGTGCTTACTGCTGTTTCTTCCATATGCCGGTAATGGGCTGAAAAGGCCTGTTTTGGGACTCTGCAGAGAACGTGTTTGCAGACTGCTGAATCCACACACGGGTTTAACTCTGGAAGTTGAGTGCACACATTGACAACCGTTCTGTTAGATAGCTGCGTTTTGGATTTAGAAGCAGATATTTCCCTGTGCTTACTGCTGTTTCTTCCATATGCCGGTAATGGGCTGAAAAGGCCTGTTTTGGGACTCTGCAGAGAACGTGTTTGCAGACTGCTGAATCCACACACGGGTTTAACTCTGGAAGTTGAGTGCACACATTGACAACCGTTCTGTTAGATAGCTGCGTTTTGGATTTAGAAGCAGATATTTCCCTGTGCTTACTGCTGTTTCTTCCATATGCCGGTAATGGGCTGAAAAGGCCTGTTTTGGGACTCTGCAGAGAACGTGTTTGCAGACTGCTGAATCCACACACGGGTTTAACTCTGGAAGTTGAGTGCACTCATTGACAACCGTTCTGTTAGATAGCTGCGTTTTGGATTTAGAAGCAGATATTTCCCTGGGCTTACTGCTGTTTCTTCCATATGCCGGTAATGGGCTGAAAACGCCTGTTTTGGGACTCTGCAGAGAAAGTGTTTGCAGACTGCTGAATCCACACACGGGTTTAACTCTGGAAGTTGAGTGCACACATTGACAACCGTTCTGTTAGATAGCTGCGTTTTGGATTTAGAAGCAGATATTTCCCTGGACTTACTGCTGTTTCTTCCATATGCCGGTAATGGGCTGAAAACGCCTGTTTTGGGACTCTGCAGAGAAAGTGTTTGCAGACTGCTGAATCCACACACGGGTTTAACTCTGGAAGTTGAGTGCACACATTGACAACCGTTCTGTTAGATAGCTGCGTTTCGGATTTAGAAGCAGATATTTCCCTGTACTTACTGCTGTTTCTTCCATATGCCGGTAATGGGCTGAAAACGCCTGTTTTGGGACTCTGCAGAGAAAGTGTTTGCAGACTGCTGAATCCTCACACGGGTTTAACTCTGGAAGTTGAGTGCACACATTGACAACCGTTCTGTTAGATAGCTGCGTTTTGGATTTAGAAGCAGATATTTCCCTGTGCTTACTGCTGTTTCTTCCATATGCGGGTAATGGGCTGAAAACGCCTGTTTTGGGACTCTGTAGAGAAAGTGTTTGCAGACTGCTGAATCCACACACGGGTCTAACTCTGGAAGTTGAGTGCACACATTGACAACTGTTATGTTAGATAGCTGCGTTTTGGATTTAGAAGCAGATATTTCACTGGGCTTACTGCTGTTTCTTCCATATTCCGGTAATGGGCTGAAAACGCCTGTTTTGGGACTCTGCAGAGAAAGTGTTTGCAGACTGCTGAATCCACACACGGGTTTAACTCTGGAATTTGAGTGCACACATTGACAACCGTTCTGTTAGATAGCTGCGTTTTGGATTTAGAAGCAGATATTTCCCTGTGCTTACTGCTGTTTCTTCCATATGCCGGTAATGGGCTGAAAACGCCTGTTTTGGGACTCTGCAGAGAAAGTGTTTGCAGACTGCTGAATCCACACACGGGTTTAACTCTGGAAGTTGAGTGCACACATTGACAACCGTTCTGTTAGATAGCTGCGTTTTGGATTTAGAAGCAGATATTTCCCTGGGCTTACTGCTGTTTTTTCCATATGCCGGTAATGGGCTGAAAACGCCTGTTTTGGGACTCTGCAGAGAAAGTGTTTGCAGACTGCTGAATCCACACACGGGTTTAACTCTGGAAGTTGAGTGCACACATTGACAACCGTTCTGTTAGATAGCTGCGTTTTGGATTTAGAAGCAGATATTTCCCTGGGCTTACTGCTGTTTCTTCCATATGCCGGTAATGGGCTGAAAATGCCTGTTTTGGGACTCTGCAGAGAAAGTGTTTGCAGACTGCTGAATCCACACACGGGTTTAACTCTGGAAGTTGAGTGCACACATTGACAACCGTTCTGTTAGATAGCTGCGTTTTGGATTTAGAAGCAGATATTTCCCTGTGCTTACTGCTGTTTCTTCCATATGCCGGTAATGGGCTGAAAACGCCTGTTTTGGGACTCTGCAGAGAAAGTGTTTGCAGACTGCTGAATCCACACACGGGTTTAACTCTGGAAGTTGAGTGCACACATTGACAACCGTTCTGTTAGATAGCTGCGTTTTGGATTTAGAAGCAGATATTTCCCTGTGCTTACTGCTGTTTCTTCCATATGCCGGTAATGGGCTGAAAACGCCTGTTTTGGGACTCTGCAGAGAAAGTGTTTGCAGACTGCTGAATCCACACACGGGTTTAACTCTGGAAGTTGAGTGCACACATTGACAACCGTTCTGTTAGATAGCTGCGTTTTGGATTTAGAAGCAGATATTTCCCTGTGCTTACTGCTGTTTCTTCCATATGCCGGTAATGGGCTGAAAACGCCTGTTTTGGGACTCTGCAGAGAAAGTGTTTGCAGACTGCTGAATCCACACGCGGGTTTAACTCTGGAAGTTGAGTGCACACATTGACAACCGTTCTGTTAGATAGCTGCGTTTTGGATTTAGAAGCAGATATTTACCTGGGCTTACTGCTGTTTCTTCCATATGCCGGTAATGGGCTGAAAACGCCTGTTTGGGGACTCTGCAGAGAAAGTGTTTGCAGACTGCTGAATCCACACACGGGTTTAACTCTGGAAGTTGAGTGCACACATTGACAACCGTTCTGTTAGAAAGCTGCGTTTTGGATTTAGAAGCAGATATTTCCCTGTGCTTACTGCTGTTTCTTCCATATGCCGGTAATGGGCTGAAAAGGCCTGTTTTGGGACTCTGCAGAGAACGTGTTTGCAGACTGCTGAATCCACACACGGGTTTAACTCTGGAAGTTGAGTGCACACATTGACAACCGTTCTGTTAGATAGCTGCGTTTTGGATTTAGAAGCAGATATTTCCCTGTGCTTACTGCTGTTTCTTCCATATGCCGGTAATGGGCTGAAAAGGCCTGTTTTGGGACTCTGCAGAGAACGTGTTTGCAGACTGCTGAATCCACACACGGGTTTAACTCTGGAAGTTGAGTGCACACATTGACAACCGTTCTGTTAGATAGCTGCGTTTTGGATTTAGAAGCAGATATTTCCCTGTGCTTACTGCTGTTTCTTCCATATGCCGGTAATGGGCTGAAAACGCCTGTTTTGGGACTCTGCAGAGAAAGTGTTTGCAGACTGCTGAATCCACACACGGGTTTAAGTCTGGAAGTTGAGTGCACTCATTGACAACCGTTCTGTTAGATAGCTGCGTTTTGGATTTAGAAGCAGATATTTCCCTGGGCTTACTGCTGTTTCTTCCATATGCCGGTAATGGGCTGAAAACGCCTGTTTTGGGACTCTGCAGAGAAAGTGTTTGCAGACTGCTGAATCCACACACGGGTTTAACTCTGGAAGTTGAGTGCACACATTGACAACCGTTCTGTTAGATAGCTGCGTTTTGGATTTAGAAGCAGATATTTCCCTGGACTTACTGCTGTTTCTTCCATATGCCGGTAATGGGCTGAAAACGCCTGTTTTGGGACTCTGCAGAGAAAGTGTTTGCAGACTGCTGAATCCACACACGGGTTTAACTCTTGAAGTTGAGTGCACACATTGACAACCGTTCTGTTAGATAGCTGCGTTTCGGATTTAGAAGCAGATATTTCCCTGTGCTTACTGCTGTTTCTTCCATATGCCGGTAATGGGCTGAAAACGCCTGTTTTGGGACTCTGCAGAGAAAGTGTTTGCAGACTGCTGAATCCTCACACGGGTTTAACTCTGCAAGTTGAGTGCACACATTGACAACCGTTCTGTTAGATAGCTGCGTTTTGGATTTAGAAGCAGATATTTCCCTGTGCTTACTGCTGTTTCTTCCATATGCCGGTAATGGGCTGAAAACGCCTGTTTTGGGACTCTGTAGAGAAAGTGTTTGCAGACTGCTGAATCCACACACGGGTCTAACTCTGGAAGTTGAGTGCACACATTGACAACTGTTATGTTAGATAGCTGCGTTTTGCATTTAGAAGCAGATATTTCACTGGGCTTACTGCTGTTTCTTCCATATTCCGGTAATGGGCTGAAAACGCCTGTTTTGGGACTCTGCAGAGAAAGTGTTTGCAGACTGCTGAATCCACACACGGGTTTAACTCTGGAATTTGAGTGCACACATTGACAACCATTCTGTTAGATAGCTGCGTTTTGGATTTAGAAGCAGATATTTCCCTGTGCTTACTGCTGTTTCTTCCATATGGCGGTAATGGGCTGAAAACGCCTGTTTTGGGACTCTGCAGAGAAAGTGTTTGCAGACTGCTGAATCCACACACGGGTTTAACTCTGGAAGTTGAGTGCACACATTGACAACCGTTCTGTTAGATAGCTGCGTTTTGGATTTAGAAGCAGATATTTCCCTGGGCTTACTGCTGTTTCTTCCATATGCCGGTAATGGGCTGAAAACGCCTGTTTGGGGACTCTGCAGAGAAAGTGTTTGCAGACTGCTGAATCCACACACGGGTTTAACTCTGGAAGTTGAGTGCACACATTGACAACCGTTCTGTTAGATAGCTGCGTTTTGGATTTAGAAGCAGATATTTCCCTGTGCTTACTGCTGTTTCTTCCATATGCCGGTAATGGGCTGAAAAGGCCTGTTTTGGGACTCTGCAGAGAACGTGTTTGCAGACTGCTGAATCCACACACGGGTTTAACTCTGGAAGTTGAGTGCACACATTGACAACCGTTCTGTTAGATAGCTGCGTTTTGGAATTAGAAGCAGATATTTCCCTGTGCTTATTGCTGTTTCTTCCATATGCCGGTAATGGGCTGAAAACGCCTGTTTTGGGACTCTGCAGATAAAGTGTTTGCAGACTGCTGAATCCACACACGGGTTTAACTCTGGAAGTTGAGTGCACACATTGACAACCGTTCTGTTAGATAGCTGCGTTTTGGATTTAGAAGCAGATATTTCCCTGGGCTTACTGCTGTTTCTTCCATATGCCGGTAATGGGCTGAAAATGCCTGTTTTGGGACTCTGCAGAGAAAGTGTTTGCAGACTGCTGAATCCACACACGGGTTTAACTCTGGAAGTTGAGTGCACACATTGACAACCGTTCTGTTAGATAGCTGCGTTTTGGATTTAGAAGCAGATATTTCCCTGTGCTTACTGCTGTTTCTTCCATATGCCGGTAATGGGCTGAAAACGCCTGTTTTGGGACTCTGCAGAGAAAGTGTTTGCAGACTGCTGAATCCACACACGGGTTTAACTCTGGAAGTTGAGTGCACACATTGACAACCGTTCTGTTAGATAGCTGCGTTTTGGATTTAGAAGCAGATATTTCCCTGTGCTTACTGCTGTTTCTTCCATATGCCGGTAATGGGCTGAAAACGCCTGTTTTGGGACTCTGCAGAGAAAGTGTTTGCAGACTGCTGAATCCACACACGGGTTTAACTCTGGAAGTTGAGTGCACACATTGACAACCGTTCTGTTAGATAGCTGCGTTTTGGATTTAGAAGCAGATATTTCCCTGGGCTTAGTGCTGTTTCTTCCATATGCCGGTAATGGGCTGAAAACGCCTGTTTTGGGACTCTGCAGAGAAAGTGTTTGCAGACTGCTGAATCCACACACGGGTTTAACTCTGGAAGTTGAGTGCACACATTGACAACCGTTCTGTTAGATAGCTGCGTTTTGGATTTAGAAGCAGATATTTTCCTGGGCTTACTGCTGTTTCTTCCATATGCCGGTAATGGGCTGAAAACGCCTGTTTTGGGACTCTGCAGAGAAAGTGTTTGCAGAGTGCTGAATCCACACACGGGTTTAACTCTGGAAGTTGAGTGCACACATTGACAACCGTTCTGTTAGATAGCTGCGTTTTGGATTTAGAAGCAGATATTTCCCTGTGCTTACTGCTGTTTCTTCCATATGCCGGTAATGGGCTGAAAACGCCTGTTTTGGGACTCTGCAGAGAATGTGTTTGCAGACTGCTGAATCCACACGCGGGTTTAACTCTGGAAGTTGAGTGCACACATTGACAACCGTTCTGTTAGATAGCTGCGTTTTGGATTTAGAAGCAGATATTTACCTGGGCTTACTGCTGTTTCTTCCATATGCCGGTAATGGGCTGAAAACGCCTGTTTGGGGACTCTGCAGAGAAAGTGTTTGCAGACTGCTGAATCCACACACGGGTTTAACTCTGGAAGTTGAGTGCACACATTGACAACCGTTCTGTTAGATAGCTGCGTTTTGGATTTAGAAGCAGATATTTCCCTGTGCTTACTGCTGTTTCTTCCATATGCCGGTAATGGGCTGAAAAGGCCTGTTTTGGGACTCTGCAGAGAACGTGTTTGCAGACTGCTGAATCCACACACGGGTTTAACTCTGGAAGTTGAGTGCACACATTGACAACCGTTCTGTTAGATAGCTGCGTTTTGGATTTAGAAGCAGATATTTCCCTGTGCTTACTGCTGTTTCTTCCATATGCCGGTAATGGGCTGAAAAGGCCTGTTTTGGGACTCTGCAGAGAACGTGTTTGCAGACTGCTGAATCCACACACGGGTTTAACTCTGGAAGTTGAGTGCACACATTGACAACCGTTCTGTTAGATAGCTGCGTTTTGGATTTAGAAGCAGATATTTCCCTGTGCTTACTGCTGTTTCTTCCATATGCCGGTAATGGGCTGAAAACGCCTGTTTTGGGACTCTGCAGAGAAAGTGTTTGCAGACTGCTGAATCCACACACGGGTTTAAGTCTGGAAGTTGAGTGCACTCATTGACAACCGTTCTGTTAGATAGCTGCGTTTTGGATTTAGAAGCAGATATTTCCCTGGGCTTACTGCTGTTTCTTCCATATGCCGGTAATGGGCTGAAAACGCCTGTTTTGGGACTCTGCAGAGAAAGTGTTTGCAGACTGCTGAATCCACACACGGGTTTAACTCTGGAAGTTGAGTGCACACATTGACAACCGTTCTGTTAGATAGCTGCGTTTTGGATTTAGAAGCAGATATTTCCCTGGACTTACTGCTGTTTCTTCCATATGCCGGTAATGGGCTGAAAACGCCTGTTTTGGGACTCTGCAGAGAAAGTGTTTGCAGACTGCTGAATCCACACACGGGTTAAACTCTGGAAGTTGAGTGCACACATTGACAACCGTTCTGTTAGATAGCTGCGTTTCGGATTTAGAAGCAGATATTTCCCTGTACTTACTGCTGTTTCTTCCATATGCCGGTAATGGGCTGAAAACGCCTGTTTTGGGACTCTGCAGAGAAAGTGTTTGCAGACTGCTGAATCCTCACACGGGTTTAACTCTGGAAGTTGAGTGCACACATTGACAACCGTTCTGTTAGATAGCTGCGTTTTGGATTTAGAAGCAGATATTTCCCTGTGCTTACTGCTGTTTCTTCCATATGCGGGTAATGGGCTGAAAACGCCTGTTTTGGGACTCTGTAGAGAAAGTGTTTGCAGACTGCTGAATCCACACACGGGTCTAACTCTGGAAGTTGAGTGCACACATTGACAACTGTTATGTTAGATAGCTGCGTTTTGGATTTAGAAGCAGATATTTCACTGGGCTTACTGCTGTTTCTTCCATATTCCGGTAATGGGCTGAAAACGCCTGTTTTGGGACTCTGCAGAGAAAGTGTTTGCAGACTGCTGAATCCACACACGGGTTTAACTCTGGAATTTGAGTGCACACATTGACAACCGTTCTGTTAGATAGCTGCGTTTTGGATTTAGAAGCAGATATTTCCCTGTGCTTACTGCTGTTTCTTCCATATGCCGGTAATGGGCTGAAAACGCCTGTTTTGGGACTCTGCAGAGAAAGTGTTTGCAGACTGCTGAATCCACACACGGGTTTAACTCTGGAAGTTGAGTGCACACATTGACAACCGTTCTGTTAGATAGCTGCGTTTTGGATTTAGAAGCAGATATTTCCCTGGGCTTACTGCTGTTTTTTCCATATGCCGGTAATGGGCTGAAAACGCCTGTTTTGGGACTCTGCAGAGAAAGTGTTTGCAGACTGCTGAATCCACACACGGGTTTAATTCTGGAAGTTGAGTGCACACATTGACAACCGTTCTGTTAGATAGCTGCGTTTTGGATTTAGAAGCAGATATTTCCCTGGGCTTACTGCTGTTTCTTCCATATGCCGGTAATGGGCTGAAAACGCCTGTTTTGGGACTCTGCAGAGAAAGTGTTTGCAGACTGCTGAATCCACACACGGGTTTAACTCTGGAAGCTGAGTGCACACATTGACAACCGTTCTGTTAGATAGCTGCGTTTTGGATTTAGAAGCAGATATTTCCCTGGACTTACTGCTGTTTCTTCCATATGCCGGTAATGGGCTGAAAACGCCTGTTTTGGGACTCTGCAGAGAAAGTGTTTGCAGATTGCTGAATCCACACACGGGTTTAACTCTGGAAGTTGAGTGCACACATTGACAACCGTTCTGTTAGAGAGCTGCGTTTCGGATTTAGAAGCAGATATTTCCCTGGGCTTACTGCTGTTTCTTCCATATGCCGGTAATGGGCTGAAAACGCCTGTTTTGGGACTCTGCAGAGAAAGTGTTTGCAGACTGCTGAATCCACACACGGGTTTAACTCTGGAAGTTGAGTGCACACATTGACAACCGTTCTGTTAGATAGCTGCGTTTTGGATTTAGAAGCAGATATTTCCCTGTGCTTACTGCTGTTTCTTCCATATGCCGGTAATGGGCTGAAAACGCCTGTTTTGGGACTCTGCAGAGAAAGTGTTTGCAAACTGCTGAATCCACACACGGGTCTAACTCTGGAAGTTGAGTGCACACATTGACAACTGTTATGTTAGATAGCTGCGTTTTGGATTTAGAAGCAGATATTTCACTGGGCTTACTGCTGTTTCTTCCATATGCCGGTAATGGGCTGAAAACGCCTGTTTTGGGACTCTGCAGAGAAAGTGTTTGCAGACTGCTGAATCCACACACGGGTTTAACTCTGGAATTTGAGTGCACACATTGACAACCGTTCTGTTAGATAGCTGCGTTTTGGATTTAGAAGCAGATATTTCCCTGTGCTTACTGCTGTTTCTTCCATATGCCGGTAATGGGCTGAAAACGCCTGTTTTGGGACTCTGCAGAGAAAGTGTTTGCAGACTGCTGAATCCACACACGGGTTTAACTCTGGAAGTTGAGTGCACACATTGACAACCGTTCTGTTAGATAGCTGCGTTTTGGATTTAGAAGCAGATATTTCCCTGTGCTTACTGCTGTTTCTTCCATATGCCGGTAATGGGCTGAAAACGCCTGTTTTGGGACTCTGCAGAGAAAGTGTTTGCAGACTGCTGAATCCACACACGGGTTTAACTCTGGAAGTTGAGTGCACACATTGACAACCGTTCTGTTAGATAGCTGCGTTTTTTATTTAGAAGCAGGTATTTCCCTGTGCTTACTGCTGTTTCTTCCTTATGCCGGTAATGGGCTGAAAAGGCCTGTTTTGGGACTCTGCAGAGAACGTGTTTGCAGACTGCTGAATCCACACACGGGTTTAAGTCTGGAAGTTGAGTGCACACATTGACAACCGTTCTGTTAGATAGCTGCGTTTTGGATTGAGAAGCAGATATTTCCCTGTGCTTACTGCTGTTTCTTCCATATGCCGGTAATGGGCTGAAAACGCCTGTTTTGGGACTCTGCAGAGAAAGTGTCTGCAGACTGCTGAATCCACACACGGGTTTAACTCTGGAAGTTGAGTGCCCACATTGACAACCGTTCTGTTAGATAGCTGCGTTTTGGATTTAGAAGGAGATATTTCCCTGGACTTACTGCTGTTTCTTCCATATGCCGGTAATGGGCTGAAAACGCCTGTTTTGGGACTCTGCAGAGAAAGTGTTTGCAGACTGCTGAATCCACAGACGGGTTTAACTCTGGAAGTTGAGTGCACACATTGACAACCGTTCTGTTAGATTGCTGCGTTTTGGATTTAGAAGCAGATATTTCCCTGGACTTACTGCTGTTTCTTCCATATGCCGGTAATGGACTGAAAACGCCTGTTTTGGGACTCTGCAGAGAAAGTGTTTGCAGACTGCTGAATCCACACACGGGTTTAACTCTGGAAGTTGAGTGCACACATTGACAACCGTTCTGTTAGATAGCTGCGTTTTGGATTTAGAAGCAGATATTTCCCTGTGCTTACTGCTGTTTCTTCCATATGCTGGTAATGGGCTGAAAACGCCTGTTTTGGGACTCTGCAGAGAAAGTGTTTTCAGCGTGCTGAATCCTCACACGGGTTTAACTCTGGAAGTTGAGTGCACACATTGACAACCGTTCTGTTAGATAGCTGCGTTTTGGATTTAGAAGCAGATATTTCCCTGTGCTTACTGCTGTTTCTTCCATATGCCGGTAATGGGCTGAAAACGCCTCTTTTGGGACTCTGCAGAGAAAGTGTTTGCAGACTGCTGAATCCACACACGGGTTTAACTCTGGAAGTTGAGTGCACACATTGAAAACCGTTCTGTTAGATAGCTGCGTTTTGGATTTGAAGCAGATATTTCCCTGTGCTTACTGCTGCTTCTTCCATATGCCGGTAATGGGCTGAAAACGCCTGTTTTGGGACTCTGCAGAGAAAGTGTTTGCAGACTGCTGAATCCACACACGGGTTTAACTCTGGAAGTTGAGTGCACACATTGACAACCGTTCTGTTAGATAGCTGCGTTTTGGATTTAGAAGCAGATATTTCCCTGTGCTTACTGCTGTTTCTTCCATATTCCGGTAATGGGCTGAAAACGCCTGTTTTGGGACTCTGCAGAGAAAGTGTTTGCAGACTGCTGAATCCACACACGGGTTTAACTCTGGAAGTTGAGTGCACACATTGACAACCGTTCTGTTAGATAGCTGCGTTTTGGATTTAGAAGCAGATATTTCCCTGTGCTTACTGCTGTTTCTTCCATATGCCGGTAATGGGCTGAAAACGCCTGTTTTGGGACTCTGCAGAGAAAGTGTTTGCAGACTGCTGAATCCGCACACGGGTTTAACTCTGGAAGTTGAGTGCACACATTGACAACCGTTCTGTTAGATAGCTGCGTTTTGGATTTAGAAGCAGATATTTCCCTGTGCTTACTGCTGTTTCTTCCATATGCCGGTAAAGGGCTGAAAACGCCTGTTTTGGGACTCTGCAGAGAAAGTGTTTGCAGACTGCTGAATCCACACACGGGTTTAACTCTGGAAGTTGAGTGCACACATTGACAACCTTTCTGTTAGATAGCTGTGTTTTGGATTTAGAAGCAGATATTTCCCTGTGCTTACTGCTGTTTCTTCCATATGCCGGTAATGGGCTGAAAACGCCTGTTTTGGGACTCTGCAGAGAAAGTGTTTGCAGACTGTTGAATCCACACACGGGTTTAACTCTGGAAGTTGAGTGCACACATTGACAACCGTTCTGTTAGATAGCTGCGTTTTGGATTTAGAAGCAGATATTTCCCTGGGCTTACTGCTGTTTCTTCCATATGCCGGTAATGGGCTGAAAACGCCTGTTTTGGGACTCTGCAGAGAAAGTGTTTGCAGACTGCTGAATCCACACACGGGTTTAACTCTGGAAGTTGAGTGCACACATTGACAACCGTTCTGTTAGATAGCTGCGTTTTGGATTTAGAAGCAGATATTTCCCTGTGCTTACTGCTGTTTCTTCCATATGCCGGTAATGGGCTGAAAACGCCTGTTTTGGGACTCTGCAGAGAAAGTGTTTGCAGACTGCTGAATCCACACACGGGTTTAACTCTGGAAGTTGAGTGCACACATTGACAACCGTTCTGTTAGATAGCTGCGTTTTGGATTTAGAAGCAGATATTTCCCTGGGCTTAGTGCTGTTTCTTCCATATGCCGGTAATGGGCTGGAAACGCCTGTTTTGGGACTCTGCAGAGAAAGTGTTTGCAGACTGCTGAATCCACACACGGGTTTAACTCTGGAAGTTGAGTGCACACATTGACAACCGTTCTGTTAGATAGCTGCGTTTTGGATTTAGAAGCAGATATTTTCCTGGGCTTACTGCTGTTTCTTCCATATGCCGGTAATGGGCTGAAAACGCCTGTTTTGGGACTCTGCAGAGAAAGTGTTTGCAGACTGCTGAATCCACACACGGGTTTAACTCTGGAAGTTGAGTGCACACATTGACAACCGTTCTGTTAGATAGCTGCGTTTTGGATTTAGAAGCAGATATTTCCCTGGGCTTACTGCTGTTTCTTCCATATGCCGGTAATGGGCTGGAAACGCCTGTTTTGGGACTCTGCAGAGAAAGTGTTTGCAGACTGCTGAATCCACACGCGGGTTTAACTCTGGAAGTTGAGTGCACACATTGACAACCGTTCTGTTAGATAGCTGCGTTTTGGATTTAGAAGCAGATATTTCCCTGTGCTTACTGCTGTTTCTTCCATATGCCGGTAATGGGCTGAAAACGCCTGTTTGGGGACTCTGCAGAGAAAGTGTTTGCAGACTGCTGAATCCACACACGGGTTTAACTCTGGAAGTTGAGTGCACACATTGACAACCGTTCTGTTAGATAGCTGCGTTTTGGATTTAGAAGCAGATATTTACCTGGGCTTACTGCTGTTTCTTCCATATGCCGGTAATGGGCTGAAAACGCCTGTTTTGGGACTCTGCAGAGAAAGTGTTTGCAGACTGCTGAATCCACACACGGGTTTAACTCTGGAAGTTGAGTGCACACATTGACAACCGTTCTGTTAGATAGCTGCGTTTTGGATTTAGAAGCAGATATTTCCCTGTGCTTACTGCTGTTTCTTCCATATGCCGGTAATGGGCTGAAAAGGCCTGTTTTGGGACTCTGCAGAGAACGTGTTTGCAGACTGCTGAATCCACACACGGGTTTAACTCTGGAAGTTGAGTGCACACATTGACAACCGTTCTGTTAGATAGCTGCGTTTTGGATTTAGAAGCAGATATTTCCCTGTGCTTACTGCTGTTTCTTCCATATGCCGGTAATGGGCTGAAAACGCCTGTTTTGGGACTCTGCAGAGAAAGTGTTTGCAGACTGCTGAATCCACACACGGGTTTAACTCTGGAAGTTGAGTGCACACATTGACAACCGTTCTGTTAGATAGCTGCGTTTTGGATTTAGAAGCAGATATTTCCCTGTGCTTACTGCTGTTTCTTCCATATGCCGGTAATGGGCTGAAAACGCCTGTTTTGGGACTCTGCAGAGAAAGTGTTTGCAGACTGCTGAATCCACACACGGGTTTAACTCTGGAAGTTGAGTGCACACATTGACAACCGTTCTGTTAGATAGCTGCGTTTTGGATTTAGAAGCAGATATTTCCCTGTGCTTACTGCTGTTTCTTCCATATGCCGGTAATGGGCTGAAAACGCCTGTTTTGGGACTCTGCAGAGAAAGTGTTTGCAGACTGCTGAATCCACACACGGGTTTAACTCTGGAAGTTGAGTGCACACATTGACAACCGTTCTGTTAGATAGCTGCGTTTTGGATTTAGAAGCAGATATTTCCCTGGGCTTAGTGCTGTTTCTTCCATATGCCGGTAATGGGCTGAAAACGCCTGTTTTGGGACTCTGCAGAGAAAGTGTTTGCAGACTGCTGAATCCACACACGGGTTTAACTCTGGAAGTTGAGTGCACACATTGACAACCGTTCTGTTAGATAGCTGCGTTTTGGATTTAGAAGCAGATATTTTCCTGGGCTTACTGCTGTTTCTTCCATATGCCGGTAATGGGCTGAAAACGCCTGTTTTGGGACTCTGCAGAGAAAGTGTTTGCAGACTGCTGAATCCACACACGGGTTTAACTCTGGAAGTTGAGTGCACACATTGACAACCGTTCTGTTAGATAGCTGCGTTTTGGATTTAGAAGCAGATATTTCCCTGTGCTTACTGCTGTTTCTTCCATATGCCGGTAATGGGCTGAAAACGCCTGTTTTGGGACTCTGCAGAGAAAGTGTTTGCAGACTGCTGAATCCACACGCGGGTTTAACTCTGGAAGTTGAGTGCACACATTGACAACCGTTCTGTTAGATAGCTGCGTTTTGGATTTAGAAGCAGATATTTCCCTGTGCTTACTGCTGTTTCTTCCATATGCCGGTAACAGGCTGAAAAGGCCTGTTTTGGGACTCTGCAGAGAACGTGTTTGCAGACTGCTGAAAACACACGGGTTTAACTCTGGAAGTTGAGTGCACACATTGACAACCGTTCTGTTAGATAGCTGCGTTTTGGATTTAGAAGCAGATATTTCCCTGTGCTTACTGCTGTTTCTTCCATATGCCGGTAATGGGCTGAAAAGGCCTGTTTTGGGACTCTGCAGAGAACGTGTTTGCAGACTGCTGAATCCACACACGGGTTTAACTCTGGAAGTTGAGTGCACACATTGACAACCGTTCTGTTAGATAGCTGCGTTTTGGATTTAGAAGCAGATATTTCCCTGGGCTTACTGCTGTTTCTTCCATATGCCGGTAATGGGCTGAAAACGCCTGTTTTGGGACTCTGCAGAGAAAGTGTTTGCAGACTGCTGAATCCACACACGGGTTTAAGTCTGGAAGTTGAGTGCACACATGGACAACCGTTCTGTTAGATAGCTGCGTTTTGGATTTAGAAGCAGATATTTCCCTGGGCTTACTGCTGTTTCTTCCATATGCCGGTAATGGGCTGAAAAGGCCTGTTTTGGGACTCTGCAGAGAAAGTGTTTGCAGACTGCTGAATCCACACACGGGTTTAACTCTGGAAGTTGAGTGCACACATTGACAACCGTTCTGTTAGATAGCTGCGTTTTGGATTTAGAAGCAGATATTTCCCTGGACTTACTGCTGTTTCTTCCATATGCCGGTAATGGGCTGAAAACGCCTGTTTTGGGACTCTGCAGAGAAAGTGTTTGCAGACTGCTGAATCCACACACGGGTTTAACTCTGGAAGTTGAGTGCACACATTGACAACCGTTCTGTTAGATAGCTGCGTTTCGGATTTAGAAGCAGATATTTCCCTGTGCTTACTGCTGTTACTTCCATATGCCGGTAATGGGCTGAAAACGCCTGTTTTGGGACTCTGCAGAGAAAGTGTTTGCAGACTGCTGAATCCTCACACGGGTTTAACTCTGGAAGTTGAGTGCACACATTGACAACCGTTCTGTTAGATAGCTGCGTTTTGGATTTAGAAGCAGATATTTCCCTGTGCTTACTGCTGTTTCTTCCATATGCCGGTAATGGGCTGAAAACGCCTGTTTTGGGACTCTGCAGAGAAAGTGTTTGCAGACTGCTGAATCCACACGCGGGTTTAACTCTGGAAGTTGAGTGCACACATTGACAACCGTTCTGTTAGATAGCTGCGTTTTGGATTTAGAAGCAGATATTTCCCTGTGCTTACTGCTGTTTCTTCCATATGCCGGTAACAGGCTGAAAAGGCCTGTTTTGGGACTCTGCAGAGAACGTGTTTGCAGACTGCTGAAAACACACGGGTTTAACTCTGGAAGTTGAGTGCACACATTGACAACCGTTCTGTTAGATAGCTGCGTTTTGGATTTAGAAGCAGATATTTCCCTGTGCTTACTGCTGTTTCTTCCATATGCCGGTAATGGGCTGAAAAGGCCTGTTTTGGGACTCTGCAGAGAACGTGTTTGCAGACTGCTGAATCCACACACGGGTTTAACTCTGGAAGTTGAGTGCACACATTGACAACCGTTCTGTTAGATAGCTGCGTTTTGGATTTAGAAGCAGATATTTCCCTGGGCTTACTGCTGTTTCTTCCATATGCCGGTAATGGGCTGAAAACGCCTGTTTTGGGACTCTGCAGAGAAAGTGTTTGCAGACTGCTGAATCCACACACGGGTTTAAGTCTGGAAGTTGAGTGCACACATGGACAACCGTTCTGTTAGATAGCTGCGTTTTGGATTTAGAAGCAGATATTTCCCTGGGCTTACTGCTGTTTCTTCCATATGCCGGTAATGGGCTGAAAAGGCCTGTTTTGGGACTCTGCAGAGAAAGTGTTTGCAGACTGCTGAATCCACACACGGGTTTAACTCTGGAAGTTGAGTGCACACATTGACAACCGTTCTGTTAGATAGCTGCGTTTTGGATTTAGAAGCAGATATTTCCCTGGACTTACTGCTGTTTCTTCCATATGCCGGTAATGGGCTGAAAACGCCTGTTTTGGGACTCTGCAGAGAAAGTGTTTGCAGACTGCTGAATCCACACACGGGTTTAACTCTGGAAGTTGAGTGCACACATTGACAACCGTTCTGTTAGATAGCTGCGTTTCGGATTTAGAAGCAGATATTTCCCTGTGCTTACTGCTGTTACTTCCATATGCCGGTAATGGGCTGAAAACGCCTGTTTTGGGACTCTGCAGAGAAAGTGTTTGCAGACTGCTGAATCCTCACACGGGTTTAACTCTGGAAGTTGAGTGCACACATTGACAACCGTTCTGTTAGATAGCTGCGTTTTGGATTTAGAAGCAGATATTTCCCTGTGCTTACTGCTGTTTCTTCCATATGCCGGTAATGGGCTGAAAACGCCTGTTTTGGGACTCTGCAGAGAAAGAGTTTGCAGACTGCTGAATCCACACACGGGTCTAACTCTGGAAGTTGAGTGCACACATTGACAACTGTTATGTTAGATAGCTGCATTTTGGATTTAGAAGCAGATATTTCACTGGGCTTACTGCTGTTTCTTCCATATGCCGGTAATGGGCTGAAAACGCCTGTTTTGGGACTCTGCAGAGAAAGTGTTTGCAGACTGCTGAATCCACACACGGGTTTAACTCTGGAAGTTGAATGCACACATTGAAAACCGTTCTGTTAGATAGCTGCGTTTTGGATTTAGAAGCAGATATTTCCCTGTGCTTACTACTGTTTCTTCCATATGCCGGTAATGGGCTGAAAACGCCTGTTTTGGGACTCTGCAGAGAAAGTGTTTGCAGACTGCTGAATCCACACACGGGTTTAACTCTGGAAGTTGAGTGCACACATTGACAACCGTTCTGTTAGATAGCTGCGTTTTGGATTTAGAAGCAGATATTTCCCTGGGCTTACTGCTGTTTCTTCCATATGCCGGTAATGGGCTGAAAACGCCTGTTTTGGGACTCTGCAGAGAACGTGTTTGCAGACTGCTGAATCCACACACGGGTTTAACTCTGGAAGTGAGTGCACACATTGACAACCGTTCTGTCAGATAGCTGCGTTTTGAATTTAGAAGCAGATATTTCCCTGTGCTTACTGCTGTTTCTTCCATATGCCGGTAATGGGCTGAAAACGCCTGTTTTGGGACTCTGCAGAGAAAGTGTTTGCAGACTGCTGAATCCACACACGGGTTTAACTCTGGAAGTTGAGTGCACACATTGACAACCGTTCTGTTAGATAGCTGCGTTTTGGATTTAGAAGCAGATATTTCCCTGTGCTTACTGCTGTTTCTTCTATATGCCTTTAATGGGCTGAAAACGCCTGTTTTGGGACTCTGCAGAGAAAGTGTTTGCAGACTGCTGAATCCACACACGGGTTTAACTCTGGAAGTTGAGTACACATTTACAACCGTTCTGTTAGATAGCTGCGTTTTGGATTTAGAAGCAGATATTTCCCTGTGCTTACTGCTGTTTCTTCCATATGCCGGAAATGGGCTGAAAACGCCTGTTTTGGGACTCTGCAGAGAAAGTGTTTGCAGACTGCTGAATCCTCACACGGGTTTAACTCTGGAAGTTGAGTGCACACATTGACAACCGTTCTGTTAGATAGCTGCGTTTTGGATTTAGAAGCAGATATTTCCCTGTGCTTACTGCTGTTTCTTCCATATGCCGGTAATGGGCTGAAAACGCCTGTTTTGGGACTCTGCAGAGAAAGTGTTTGCAGACTGCTGAATCCACACACGGGTCTAACTCTGGAAGTTGAGTGCACACATTGACAACTGTTATGTTAGATAGCTGCGTTTTGGATTTAGAAGCAGATATTTCACTGGGCTTACTGCTGTTTCTTCCATATGCCGGTAATGGGCTGAAAACGCCTGTTTTGGGACTCTGCAGAGAAAGTGTTTGCAGACTGCTGAATACACACACGGGTTTAAGTCTGGAAGTTGAGTGCACACATTGACAACCGTTCTGTTAGATAGCTGCGTTTTGGATTTAGAAGCAGATATTTCCCTGTGCTTACTGCTGTTTCTTCCATATGCCGGTAATGGGCTGAAAACGCCTGTTTTGGGACTCTGCAGAGAAAGTGTCTGCAGACTGCTGAATCCACACACGGGTTTAACTCTGGAAGTTGAGTGCACACATTGACAACCGTTCTGTTAGATAGCTGCGTTTTGGATTTAGAAGGAGATATTTCCCTGGACTTACTGCTGTTTCTTCCTTATGCCGGTAATGGGCTGAAAACGCCTGTTTTGGGACTCTGCAGAGAAAGTGTTTGCAGACTGCTGAATCCACACACGGGTTTAACTCTGGAAGTTGAGTGCACACATTGACAACCGTTCTGTTAGATAGCTGCGTTTTGGATTTAGAAGCAGATATTTCCCTGGGCTTACTGCTGTTTCTTCCATATGCCGGTAATGGGCTGAAAACGCCTGTTTTGGGACTCTGCAGAGAAAGTGTTTGCAGACTGCTGAATCCTCACACGGGTTTAACTCTGGAAGTTGAGTGCACACATTGACAACCGTTCTGTTAGAGAGCTGCGTTTTGGATTTAGAAGAGATATTTCCCTGTGCTTACTGCTGTTTCTTCCATATGCCGGTAATGGGCTGAAAACGCCTGTTTTGGGACTCTGCAGAGAAAGTGTTTGCAGACTGCTGAATCCACACACGGGTTTAACTCTGGAAGTTGAGTGCACACATTGACAACCGTTCTGTTAGATAGCTGCGTTTTGGATTTAGAAGCAGATATTTCCCTGTGCTTACTGCTGTTTCTTCCATATGCCGGTAAAGGGCTGAAAACGCCTGTTTTGGGACTCTGCAGAGAAAGTGTTTGCAGACTGCTGAATCCACACACGGGTTTAACTCTGGAAGTTGAGTGCACACATTGACAACCGTTCTGTTAGATAGCTGCGTTTTGGATTTAGAAGCAGATATTTCCCTGGGCTTACTGCTGTTTCTTCCATATGCCGGTAATGGGCTGAAAACGCCTGTTTTGGGACTCTGCAGAGAAAGTGTTTGCAGACTGCTGAATCCACACACGGGTTTAACTCTGGAAGTTGAGTGCACACATTGACAACCGTTCTGTTAGATAGCTGCGTTTTGGATTCAGAAGCAGATATTTCCCTGTGCTTACTGCTGTTTCTTCCATATGCCGGTAATGGGCTGAGAAGGCCTGTTTTGGGACTCTGCAGAGAACGTGTTTGCAGACTGCTGAATCCACACACGGGTTTAAGTCTGGAAGTTGAGTGCACACATTGACATCCGTTCTGTTAGATAGCTGCGTTTTGGATTTAGAAGCAGATATTTCCCTGTGCTTACTGCTGTTTCTTCCATATGCCGGTAATGGGCTGAAAACGCCTGTTTTGGGACTCTGCAGAGAAAGTGTTTGCAGACTGCTGAATCCACACACGGGTTTAACTCTGGAAGTTGAGTGCACACATTGACAACCGTTCTGTTAGATTGCTGCGTTTTGGATTTAGAAGCAGATATTTTCCTGGACTTACTGCTGTTTCTTCCATATGCCGGTAATGGACTGAAAACGCCTGTTTTGGGACTCTGCAGAGAAAGTGTTTGCAGACTGCTGAATCCACACACGGGTTGAACTCTGGAAGTTGAGTGCACACATTGACAACCGTTCTGTTAGATAGCTGCGTTTTGGATTTAGAAGCAGATATTTCCCTGTGCTTACTGCTGTTTCTTCCATATGCTGGTAATGGGCTGAAAACGCCTGTTTTGGGACTCTGCAGAGAAAGTGTTTTCAGTCTGCTGAATCCTCACACGGGTTTAACTCCGGAAGTTGAGTGCACACATTGACAACCGTTCTGGTAGATAGCTGCGTTTTGGATTTAGAAGCAGATATTTCCCTGTGCTTACTGCTGTTTCTTCCATATGCCGGTAATGGGCTGAAAACGCCTGTTTGGGGACTCTGCAGAGAAAGTGTTTGCAGACTGCTGAATCCACACACGGGTTTAACTCTGGAAGTTGAGTGCACACATTGACAACCGTTCTGTTAGATAGCTGCGTTTTGGATTTAGAAGCAGATATTTCCCTGTGCTTACTGCTGTTTCTTCCATATGCCGGTAATGGGCTGAAAACGCCTGTTTTGGGACTCTGCAGAGAAAGTGTTTGCAGACTGCTGAATCCACACACGGGTTTAACTCTGGAAGTTGAGTGCACACATTGACAACCGTTCTGTTAGATAGCTGCGTTTTGGATTTAGAAGCAGAAATTTCCCTGGGCTTAGTGCTGTTTCTTCCATATGCCGGTAATGGGCTGAAAACGCCTGTTTTGGGACTCTGCAGAGAAAGTGTTTGCAGACTGCTGAATCCACACACGGGTTTAACTCTGGAAGTTGAGTGCACACATTGACAACCGTTCTGTTAGATAGCTGCGTTTTGGATTTAGAAGCAGATATTTTCCTGGGCTTACTGCTGTTTCTTCCATATGCCGGTAATGGGCAGAAAACGCCTGTTTTGGGACTCTGCAGAGAAAGTGTTTGCAGACTGCTGAATCCACACACGGGTTTAACTCTGGAAGTTGAGTGCACACATTGACAACCGTTCTGTTAGATAGCTGCGTTTTGGATTTAGAAGCAGATATTTCCCTGGGCTTACTGCTGTTTCTTCCATATGCCGGTAATGGGCTGAAAACGCCTGTTTGGGGACACTGCAGAGAAAGTGTTTGCAGACTGCTGAATCCACACACGGGTTTAACTCTGGAAGTTGAGTGCACACATTGACAACCGTTCTGTTAGATAGCTGCGTTTTGGATTTAGAAGCAGATATTTCCCTGTGCTTACTGCTGTTTCTTCCATATGCCGGTAATGGGCTGAAAACGCCTGTTTTGGGACTCTGCAGAGAAAGTGTTTGCAGACTGCTGAATCCACACGCGGGTTTAACTCTGGAAGTTGAGTGCACACATTGACAACCGTTCTGTTAGATAGCTGCGTTTTGGATTTAGAAGCAGATATTTCCCTGTGCTTACTGCTGTTTCTTCCATATGCCGGTAATGGGCTGAAAAGGCCTGTTTTGGGACTCTGCAGAGAACGTGTTTGCAGACTGCTGAATCCACACACGGGTTTAACTCTGGAAGTTGAGTGCACACATTGACAACCGTTCTGTTAGATAGCTGCGTTTTGGATTTAGAAGCAGATATTTCCCTGTGCTTACTGCTGTTTCTTCCATATGCCGGTAATGGGCTGAAAAGGCCTGTTTTGGGACTCTGCAGAGAACGTGTTTGCAGACTGCTGAATCCACACACGGGTTTAACTCTGGAAGTTGAGTGCACACATTGACAACCGTTCTGTTAGATAGCTGCGTTTTGGATTTAGAAGCAGATATTTCCCTGTGCTTACTGCTGTTTCTTCCATATGCCGGTAATGGGCTGAAAACGCCTGTTTTGGGACTCTGCAGAGAAAGTGTTTGCAGACTGCTGAATCCACACACGGGTTTAACTCTGGAAGTTGAGTGCACACATTGACAACCGTTCTGTTAGAGAGCTGCGTTTTGGATTTAGAAGCAGATATTTCCCTGGGCTTACTGCTGTTTCTTCCATATGCCGGTAATGGGCTGAAAACGCCTGTTTTGGGACTCTGCAGAGAAAGTGTTTGCAGACTGCTGAATCCACACACGGGTTTAACTCTGGAAGTTGAGTGCACACATTGACAACCGTTCTGTTAGATAGCTGCGTTTTGGATTTAGAAGCAGATATTTCCCTGTGCTTACTGCTGTTTCTTCCATATGCCGGTAATGGGCTGAAAACGCCTGTTTTGGGACTCTGCAGAGAAAGTGTTTGCAGACTGCTGAATCCACCCACGGGTTTAACTCTGAAAGTTGAGTGCACACATTGACAACCGTTCTGTTAGATAGCTGCGTTTTGGATTTAGAAGCAGATATTTCCCTGGGCTTAGTGCTGTTTCTTCCATATGCCGGTAATGGGCTGAAAACGCCTGTTTTGGGACTCTGCAGAGAAAGTGTTTGCAGACTGCTGAATCCACACACGGGTTTAACTCTGGAAGTTGAGTGCACACATTGACAACCGTTCTGTTAGATAGCTGCGTTTTGGATTTAGAAGCAGATATTTTCCTGGGCTTACTGCTGTTTCTTCCATATGCCGGTAATGGGCTGAAAACGCCTGTTTTGGGACTCTGCAGAGAAAGTGTTTGCAGACTGCTGAATCCACACACGGGTTTAACTCTGGAAGTTGAGTGCACACATTGACAACCGTTCTGTTAGATAGCTGCGTTTTGGATTTAGAAGCAGATATTTCCCTGGGCTTACTGCTGTTTCTTCCATATGCCGGTAATGGGCTGAAAACGCCTGTTTTGGGACTCTGCAGAGAAAGTGTTTGCAGACTGCTGAATCCACACACGGGTTTAACTCTGGAAGTTGAGTGCACACATTGACAACCGTTCTGTTAGATAGCTGCGTTTTGGATTTAGAAGCAGATATTTCCCTGGGCTTACGGCTGTTTCTTCCATATGCCGGTAATGGGCTGAAAACGCCTGTTTTGGGACTCTGCAGAGAAAGTGTTTGCAGACTGCTGAATCCACACACGGGTTTAACTCTGGAAGTTGAGTGCACACATTGACAACCGTTCTGTTAGAGAGCTGCGTTTTGGATTTAGAAGCAGATATTTCCCTGTGCTTACTGCTGATTCTTCCATATGCCGGTAATGGGCTGAAAACGCCTGTTTTGGGACTCTGCAGAGAAAGTGTTTGCAGACTGCTGAATCCACACGCGGGTTTAACTCTGGAAGTTGAGTGCACACATTGACAACCGTTCTGTTAGATAGCTGCGTTTTGGATTTAGAAGCAGATATTTCCCTGTGCTTACTGCTGTTTCTTCCATATGCCGGTAATGGGCTGAAAACGCCTGTTTGGGGACTCTGCAGAGAAAGTGTTTGCAGACTGCTGAATCCACACACGGGTTTAACTCTGGAAGTTGAGTGCACACATTGACAACCGTTCTGTTAGATAGCTGCGTTTTGGATTTAGAAGCAGATATTTACCTGGGCTTACTGCTGTTTCTTCCATATGCCGGTAATGGGCTGAAAACGCCTGTTTGGGGACTCTGCAGAGAAAGTGTTTGCAGACTGCTGAATCCACACACGGGTTTAACTCTGGAAGTTGAGTGCACACATTGACAACCGTTCTGTTAGAGAGCTGCGTTTTGGATTTAGAAGCAGATATTTCCCTGTGCTTACTGCTGTTTCTTCCATATGCCGGTAATGGGCTGAAAAGGCCTGTTTTGGGACTCTGCAGAGAACGTGTTTGCAGACTGCTGAATCCACACACGGGTTTAACTCTGGAAGTTGAGTGCACACATTGACAACCGTTCTGTTAGATAGCTGCGTTTTGGATTTAGAAGCAGATATTTCCCTGTGCTTACTGCTGTTTCTTCCATATGCCGGTAATGGGCTGAAAAGGCCTGTTTTGGGACTCTGCAGAGAACGTGTTTGCAGACTGCTGAATCCACACATGGGTTTAACTCTGGAAGTTGAGTGCACACATTGACAACCGTTCTGTTAGATAGCTGCGTTTTGGATTTAGAAGCAGATATTTCCCTGTGCTTACTGCTGTTTCTTCCATATGCCGGTAATGGGCTGAAAAGGCCTGTTTTGGGACTCTGCAGAGAACGTGTTTGCAGACTGCTGAATCCACACACGGGTTTAACTCTGGAAGTTGAGTGCACACATTGACAACCGTTCTGTTAGATAGCTGCGTTTTGGATTTAGAAGCAGATATTTCCCTGTGCTTACTGCTGTTTCTTCCATATGCCGGTAATGGGCTGAAAACGCCTGTTTTGGGACTCTGCAGAGAAAGTGTTTGCAGACTGCTGAATCCACACACGGGTTTAACTCTGGAAGTTGAGTGCACACATTGACAACCGATCTGTTAGATAGCTGCGTTTTGGATTTAGAAGCAGATATTTCCCTGTGCTTACTGCTGTTTCTTCCATATGCCGGTAATGGGCTGAAAACGCCTGTTTTGGGACTCTGCAGAGAAAGTGTTTGCAGACTGCTGAATCCACACACGGGTTTAACTCTGGAAGTTGAGTGCACACATTGACAACCGTTCTGTTAGATAGCTGCGTTTTGGATTTAGAAGCAGATATTTCCCTGTGCTTACTGCTGTTTCTTCCATATGCCGGTAATGGGCTGAAAACGCCTGTTTTGGGACTCTGCAGAGAAAGTGTTTGCAGACTGCTGAATCCACACACGGGTTTAACTCTGGAAGTTGAGTGCACACATTGACAACCGTTCTGTTAGATACCTGCGTTTTGGATTTAGAAGCAGATATTTCCCTGGGCTTACTGCTGTTTCTTCCATATGCCGGTAATGGGCTGAAAACGCCTGTTTTGGGACTCTGCAGAGAAAGTGTTTGCAGACTGCTGAATCCACACACGGGTTTAACTCTGGAAGTTGAGTGCACACATTGACAACCGTTCTGTTAGAGAGCTGCGTTTTGGATTTAGAAGCAGATATTTCCCTGTGCTTACTGCTGATTCTTCCATATGCCGGTAATGGGCTGAAAACGCCTGTTTTGGGACTCTGCAGAGAAAGTGTTTGCAGACTGCTGAATCCACACACGGGTTTAACTCTGGAAGTTGAGTGCACACATTGACAACCGTTCTGTTAGATAGCTGCGTTTTGGATTTAGAAGCAGATATTTCCCTGTGCTTACTGCTGTTTCTTCCATATGCCGGTAATGGGCTGAAAACGCCTGTTTGGGGACACTGCAGAGAAAGTGTTTGCAGACTGCTGAATCCACACACGGGTTTAACTCTGGAAGTTGAGTGCACACATTGACAACCGTTCTGTTAGATAGCTGCGTTTTGGATTTAGAAGCAGATATTTCCCTGTGCTTACTGCTGTTTCTTCCATATGCCGGTAATGGGCTGAAAACGCCTGTTTTGGGACTCTGCAGAGAAAGTGTTTGCAGACTGCTGAATCCACACGCGGGTTTAACTCTGGAAGTTGAGTGCACACATTGACAACCGTTCTGTTAGATAGCTGCGTTTTGGATTTAGAAGCAGATATTTCCCTGGGCTTACTGCTGTTTCTTCCATATGCCGGTAATGGGCTGAAAACGCCTGTTTGGGGACTCTGCAGAGAAAGTGTTTGCAGACTGCTGAATCCACACACGGGTTTAACTCTGGAAGTTGAGTGCACACATTGACAACCGTTCTGGTAGATAGCTGCGTTTTGGATTTAGAAGCCGATATTTCCCTGTGCTTACTGCTGTTTCTTCCATATGCCGGTAATGGGCTGAAAACGCCTGTTTTGGGACTCTGCAGAGAAAGTGTTTGCAGACTGCTGAATCCACACACGGGTTTAACTCTGGAAGTTGAGTGCACACATTGACAACCGTTCTGTTAGATAGCTGCGTTTTGGATTTAGAAGCAGATATTTCCCTGGGCTTACTGCTGTTTCTTCCATATGCCGGTAATGGGCTGAAAACGCCTGTTTTGGGACTCTGCAGAGAAAGTGTTTGCAGACTGCTGAATCCACACACGGGTTTAACTCTGGAAGTTGAGTGCACACATTGACAACCGTTCTGTTAGAGAGCTGCGTTTTGGATTTAGAAGCAGATATTTCCCTGTGCTTACTGCTGATTCTTCCATATGCCGGTAATGGGCTGAAAACGCCTGTTTTGGGACTCTGCAGAGAAAGTGTTTGCAGACTGCTGAATCCACACGCGGGTTTAACTCTGGAAGTTGAGTGCACACATTGACAACCGTTCTGTTAGATAGCTGCGTTTTGGATTTAGAAGCAGATATTTCCCTGTGCTTACTGCTGTTTCTTCCATATGCCGGTAATGGGCTGAAAACGCCTGTTTGGGGACTCTGCAGAGAAAGTGTTTGCAGACTGCTGAATCCACACACGGGTTTAACTCTGGAAGTTGAGTGCACACATTGACAACCGTTCTGTTAGATAGCTGCGTTTTGGATTTAGAAGCAGATATTTACCTGGGCTTACTGCTGTTTCTTCCATATGCCGGTAATGGGCTGAAAACGCCTGTTTGGGGACTCTGCAGAGAAAGTGTTTGCAGACTGCTGAATCCACACACGGGTTTAACTCTGGAAGTTGAGTGCACACATTGACAACCGCTCTGTTAGATAGCTGCGTTTTGGATTTAGAAGCAGATATTTCCCTGTGCTTACTGCTGTTTCTTCCATATGCCGGTAATGGGCTGAAAAGGCCTGTTTTGGGACTCTGCAGAGAACGTGTTTGCAGACTGCTGAATCCACACACGGGTTTAACTCTGGAAGTTGAGTGCACACATTGACAACCGTTCTGTTAGATAGCTGCGTTTTGGATTTAGAAGCAGATATTTCCCTGTGCTTACTGCTGTTTCTTCCATATGCTGGTAATGGGCTGAAAAGGCCTGTTTTGGGACTCTGCAGAGAACGTGTTTGCAGACTGCTGAATCCACACACGGGTTTAACTCTGGAAGTTGAGTGCACACATTGACAACCGTTCTGTTAGATAGCTGCATTTTGGATTTAGAAGCAGATATTTCCCTGTGCTTACTGCTGTTTCTTCCATATGCCGGTAATGGGCTGAAAACGCCTGTTTTGGGACTCTGCAGAGAAAGTGTTTGCAGACTGCTGAATCCACACACGGGTTTAACTCTGGAAGTTGAGTGCACACATTGACAACCGTTCTGTTAGATAGCTGCGTTTTGGATTTAGAAGCAGATATTTCCCTGGGCTTACTGCTGTTTCTTCCATATGCCGGTAATGGGCTGAAAACGCCTGTTTTGGGACTCTGCAGAGAAAGTGTTTGCAGACTGCTGAATCCACACACGGGTTTAACTCTGGAAGTTGAGTGCACACATTGACAACCGTTCTGTTAGAGAGCTGCGTTTTGGATTTAGAAGCAGATATTTCCCTGTGCTTACTGCTGATTCTTCCATATGCCGGTAATGGGCTGAAAACGCCTGTTTTGGGACTCTGCAGAGAAAGTGTTTGCAGACTGCTGAATCCACACACGGGTTTAACTCTGGAAGTTGAGTGCACACATTGACAACCGTTCTGTTAGATAGCTGCATTTTGGATTTAGAAGCAGATATTTCCCTGTGCTTACTGCTGTTTCTTCCATATGCCGGTAATGGGCTGAAAACGCCTGTTTGGGGACACTGCAGAGAAAGTGTTTGCAGACTGCTGAATCCACACACGGGTTTAACTCTGGAAGTTGAGTGAACACATTGACAACCGTTCTGTTAGATAGCTGCGTTTTGGATTTAGAAGCAGATATTTCCCTGTGCTTACTGCTGTTTCTTCCATATGCCGGTAATGGGCTGAAAACGCCTGTTTTGGGACTCTGCAGAGAAAGTGTTTGCAGACTGCTGAATCCACACGCGGGTTTAACTCTGGAAGTTGAGTGCACACATTGACAACCGTTCTGTTAGATAGCTGCGTTTTGGATTTAGAAGCAGATATTTCCCTGGGCTTACTGCTGTTTCTTCCATATGCCGGTAATGGGCTGAAAACGCCTGTTTGGGGACTCTGCAGAGAAAGTGTTTGCAGACTGCTGAATCCACACACGGGTTTAACTCTGGAAGTTGAGTGCACACATTGACAACCGTTCTGTTAGATAGCTGCGTTTTGGATTTAGAAGCAGATATTTCCCTGTGCTTACTGCTGTTTCTTCCATATGCCGGTAATGGGCTGAAAACGCCTGTTTTGGGACTCTGCAGAGAAAGTGTTTGCAGACTGCTGAATCCACACACGGGTTTAACTCTGGAAGTTGAGTGCACACATTGACATCCGTTCTGTTAGATAGCTGCGTTTTGGGTTTAGAAGCAGATATTTTCCTGGGCTTACTGCTGTTTCCTCCATATGCCGGTAATGGGCTGAAAACGCCTGTTTTGGGACTCTGCATTGAAAGTGTTTGCAGACTGCTGAATCCACACACGGGTTTAACTCTGGAAGTTGAGTGCACACATTGACAACCGTTCTGTTAGATAGCTGCGTTTTGGATTTAGAAGCAGATATTTCCCTGTGCTTACTGCTGTTTCTTCCATATGCCGGTAATGGGCTGAAAACGCCTGTTTTGGGACTCTGCAGAGAACGTGTTTGCAGACTGCTGAATCCACACACGGGTTTAACTCTGGAAGTTGAGTGCACACATTGACAACCGTTCTGTTAGATAGCTGCGTTTTGGATTTAGAAGCAGATATTTCCCTGTGCTTACTGCTGTTTCTTCCATATGCCGGTAATGGGCTGAAAACGCCTGTTTTGGGACTCTGCAGAGAAAGTGTTTGCAGACTGCTGAATCCACACACGGGTTTAACTCTGGAAGTTGAGTGCACACATTGACAACCGTTCTGTTAGATAGCTGCGTTTTGGATTTAGAAGCAGATATTTTCCTGGGCTTACTGCTGTTTCTTCCATATGCCGGTAATGGGCTGAAAACGCCTGTTTTGGGACTCTGCAGAGAAAGTGTTTGCAGACTGCTGAATCCACACACGGGTTTAACTCTGGAAGTTGAGTGCACACATTGACAACCGTTCTGTTAGATATCTGCGTTTTGGATTTAGAAGCAGATATTTCCCTGTGCTTACTGCTGTTTCTTCCATATGCCGGTAATGGGCTGAAAACGCCTGTTTGGGGACACTGCAGAGAAAGTGTTTGCAGACTGCTGAATCCACACACGGGTTTAACTCTGGAAGTTGAGTGCACACATTGACAACCGTTCTGTTAGATAGCTGCGTTTTGGATTTAGAAGCAGATATTTCCCTGTGCTTACTGCTGTTTCTTCCATATGCCGGTAATGGGCTGAAAACGCCTGTTTTGGGACTCTGCAGAGAAAGTGTTTGCAGACTGCTGAATCCACACGCGGGTTTAACTCTGGAAGTTGAGTGCACACATTGACAACCGTTCTGTTAGATAGCTGCGTTTTGGATTTAGAAGCAGATATTTCCCTGTGCTTACTGCTGTTTCTTCCTTATGCCGGTAATTGGCTGAAAACGCCTGTTTGGGGACTCTGCAGAGAAAGTGTTTGCAGACTGCTGAATCCACACACGGGTTTAACTCTGGAAGTTGAGTGCACACATTGACAACCGTTCTTTTAGATAGCTGCGTTTTGGATTTAGAAGCAGATATTTCCCTGTGCTTACTGCTGTTTCTTCCATATGCCGGTAATGGGCTGAAAACGCCTGTTTTGGGACTCTGCAGAGAAAGTGTTTGCAGACTGCTGAATCCACACACGGGTTTAACTCTGGAAGTTGAGTGCACACATTGACAACCGTTCTGTTAGATAGCTGCGTTTTGGATTTAGAAGCAGATATTTCCCTGTGCTTACTGCTGTTTCTTCCATATGCCGGTAATGGGCTGAAAAGGCCTGTTTTGGGACTCTGCAGAGAACGTGTTTGCAGACTGCTGAATCCACACACGGGTTTAACTCTGGAAGTTGAGTGCACACATTGACAACCGTTCTGTTAGATAGCTGCGTTTTGGATTTAGAAGCAGATATTTCCCTGTGCTTACTGCTGTTTCTTCCATATGCCGGTAATGGGCTGAAAACGCCTGTTTTGGGACTCTGCAGAGAAAGTGTTTGCAGATTGCTGAATCCACACACGGGTTTAACTCTGGAAGTTGAGTGCACACATTGACAACCGTTCTGTTAGATAGCTGCGTTTTGGATTTAGAAGCAGATATTACCCTGTGCTTACAGTTGTTTCTTCCGTATGCGGGTAATGGACTGAAAACGCCTGTTTTGGGACTCTGCAGAGAAAGTGTTTGCAGACTGCTGAATCCACACACGGGTTTAACTCTGGAAGTTGAGTGCACACATTGACAACCGTTCTGTTAGATAGCTGCGTTTTGGATTTAGAAGCAGATATTTCCCTGTGCTTACTGCTGTTTCTTCCATATGCGGGTAATGGGCTGAAAACGCCTGTTTTGGGACTCTGCAGAGAAAGTGTTTGCAGACTGCTGAATCCACACACGGGTTTAACTCTGGAAGTTGAGTGCACACATTGACAACCGTTCTGTTAGATAGCTGCGTTTTGGATTTAGAAGCAGATATTTCACTGTGCTTACTGCTGTTTCTACCATATGCCGGTAATGGGCTGAAAACGCCTGTTTTGGGACTCTGCAGAGAAAGTGTTTGCAGACTGCTGAATCCAAACACGGGTTTAACTCTGGAAGTTGAGTGCACACATTGACAACCGTTCTGTTAGATAGCTGTGTTTTGGATTTAGAAGCAGATATTTCCCTGGGCTTACTGCTGTTTCTTCCATATGCCGGTAATGGGCTGAAAACGCCTGTTTTGGGACTCTGCAGAGAAAGTGTTTGCAGACTGCTGAATCCACACACGGGTTTAACTCTGGAAGTTGAGTGCACACATTGACAACCGTTCTGTTAGAGAGCTGCGTTTTGGATTTAGAAGCAGATATTTCCCTGTGCTTACTGCTGATTCTTCCATATGCCGGTAATGGGCTGAAAACGCCTGTTTTGGGACTCTGCAGAGAAAGTGTTTGCAGACTGCTGAATCCACACACGGGTTTAACTCTGGAAGTTGAGTGCACACATTGACAACCGTTCTGTTAGATAGCTGCATTTTGGATTTAGAAGCAGATATTTCCCTGTGCTTACTGCTGTTTCTTCCATATGCCGGTAATGGGCTGAAAACGCCTGTTTGGGGACTCTGCAGAGAAAGTGTTTGCAGACTGCTGAATCCACACACGGGTTTAACTCTGGAAGTTGAGTGCACACATTGACAACCGTTCTGTTAGATAGCTGCGTTTTGGATTTAGAAGCAGATATTTCCCTGTGCTTACTGCTGTTTCTTCCATATGCCGGTAATGGGCTGAAAACGCCTGTTTTGGGACTCTGCAGAGAAAGTGTTTGCAGACTGCTGAATCCACACGCGGGTTTAACTCTGGAAGTTGAGTGCACACATTGACAACCGTTCTGTTAGATAGCTGCGTTTTGGATTTAGAAGCAGGTATTTCCCTGGGCTTACTGCTGTTTCTTCCATATGCCGGTAATGGGCTGAAAACGCCTGTTTTGGGACTCTGCAGAGAAAGTGTTTGCAGACTGCTGAATCCACACACGGGTTTAACTCTGGAAGTTGAGTGCACACATTGACATCCGTTCTGTTAGATAGCTGCGTTTTGGGTTTAGAAGCAGATATTTTCCAGGGCTTACTGCTGTTTCCTCCATATGCCGGTAATGGGCTGAAAACGCCTGTTTTGGGACTCTGCATTGAAAGTGTTTGCAGACTGCTGAATCCACACACGGGTTTAACTCTGGAAGTTGAGTGCACACATTGACAACCGTTCTGTTAGATAGCTGCGTTTTGGATTTAGAAGCAGATATTTCCCTGTGCTTACTGCTGTTTCTTCCATATGCCGGTAATGGGCTGAAAAGGCCTGTTTTGGGACTCTGCAGAGAACGTGTTTGCAGACTGCTGAATCCACACACGGGTTTAACTCTGGAAGTTGAGTGCACACATTGACAACCGTTCTGTTAGATAGCTGCGTTTTGGATTTAGAAGCAGATATTTCCCTGTGCTTACTGCTGTTTCTTCCATATGCCGGTAATGGGCTGAAAACGCCTGTTTTGGGACTCTGCAGAGAAAGTGTTTGCAGACTGCTGAATCCACACACGGGTTTAACTCTGGAAGTTGAGTGCACACATTGACAACCGTTCTGTTAGAGAGCTGCGTTTTGGATTTAGAAGCAGATATTTCCCTGTGCTTACTGCTGATTCTTCCATATGCCGGTAATGGGCTGAAAACGCCTGTTTTGGGACTCTGCAGAGAAAGTGTTTGCAGACTGCTGAATCCACACACGGGTTTAACTCTGGAAGTTGAGTGCACACATTGACAACCGTTCTGTTAGATAGCTGCGTTTTGGATTTAGAAGCAGATATTTCCCTGTGCTTACTGCTGTTTCTTCCATATGCCGGTAATGGGCTGAAAACGCCTGTTTGGGGACACTGCAGAGAAAGTGTTTGCAGACTGCTGAATCCACACACGGGTTTAACTCTGGAAGTTGAGTGCACACATTGACAACCGTTCTGTTAGATAGCTGCGTTTTGGATTTAGAAGCAGATATTTCCCTGTGCTTACTGCTGTTTCTTCCATATGCCGGTAATGGGCTGAAAACGCCTGTTTTGGGACTCTGCAGAGAAAGTGTTTGCAGACTGCTGAATCCACACGCGGGTTTAACTCTGGAAGTTGAGTGCACACATTGACAACCGTTCTGTTAGATAGCTGCGTTTTGGATTTAGAAGCAGATATTTCCCTGTGCTTACTGCTGTTTCTTCCTTATGCCGGTAATTGGCTGAAAACGCCTGTTTGGGGACTCTGCAGAGAAAGTGTTTGCAGACTGCTGAATCCACACACGGGTTTAACTCTGGAAGTTGAGTGCACACATTGACAACCGTTCTGTTAGATAGCTGCGTCTTGGATTTAGAAGCAGATATTTCCCTGGGCTTACTGCTGTTTCTTCCATATGCCGGTAATGGGCTGAAAACGCCTGTTTTGGGACTCTGCATTGAAAGTGTTTGCAGACTGCTGAATCCACACACGGGTTTAACTCTGGAAGTTGAGTGCACACATTGACAACCGTTCTGTTAGATAGCTGCGTTTTGGATTTAGAAGCAGATATTTCCCTGTGCTTACTGCTGTTTCTTCCATATGCCGGTAATGGGCTGAAAAGGCCTGTTTTGGGACTCTGCAGAGAACGTGTTTGCAGACTGCTGAATCCACACACGGGTTTAACTCTGGAAGTTGAGTGCACACATTGACAACCGTTCTGTTAGATAGCTGCGTTTTGGATTTAGAAGCAGATATTTCCCTGTGCTTACTGCTGTTTCTTCCATATGCCGGTAATGGGCTGAAAACGCCTGTTTTGGGACTCTGCAGAGAAAGTGTTTGCAGACTGCTGAATCCACACACGGATTTAACTCTGGAAGTTGAGTGCACACATTGACAACCGTTCTGTTAGATAGCTGCGTTTTGGATTTAGAAGCAGATATTTCCCTGTGCTTACTGCTGTTTCTTCCATATGCCGGTAATGGGCTGAAAACGCCTGTTTTGGGACTCTGCAGAGAAAGTGTTTGCAGACTGCTGAATCCACACACGGGTTTAACTCTGGAAGTTGAGTGCACACATTGACAACCGTTCTGTTAGATATCTGCGTTTTGGATTTAGAAGCAGATATTTCCCTGTGCTTACTGCTGTTTCTTCCATATGCCGGTAATGGGCTGAAAACGCCTGTTTGGGGACACTGCAGAGAAAGTGTTTGCAGACTGCTGAATCCACACACGGGTTTAACTCTGGAAGTTGAGTGCACACATTGACAACCGTTCTGTTAGATAGCTGCGTTTTGGATTTAGAAGCAGATATTTCCCTGTGCTTACTGCTGTTTCTTCCATATGCCGGTAATGGGCTGAAAACGCCTGTTTTGGGACTCTGCAGAGAAAGTGTTTGCAGACTGCTGAATCCACACGCGGGTTTAACTCTGGAAGTTGAGTGCACACATTGACAACCGTTCTGTTAGATAGCTGCGTTTTGGATTTAGAAGCAGATATTTCCCTGTGCTTACTGCTGTTTCTTCCTTATGCCGGTAATGGGCTGAAAACGCCTGTTTGGGGACTCTGCAGAGAAAGTGTTTGCAGACTGCTGAATCCACACACGGGTTTAACTCTGGAAGTTGAGTGCACACATTGACAACCGTTCTGTTAGATAGCTGCGTTTTGGATTTAGAAGCAGATATTTCCCTGGGCTTACTGCTGTTTCTTCCATATGCCGGTAATGGGCTGAAAACGCCTGTTTTGGGACTCTGCAGAGAAAGTGTTTGCAGACTGCTGAATCCACACACGGGTTTAACTCTGGAAGTTGAGTGCACACATTGACAACCGTTCTGTTAGATAGCTGCGTTTTGGATTTAGAAGCAGATATTTCCCTGTGCTTACTGCTGTTTCTTCCATATGCCGGTAATGGGCTGAAAAGGCCTGTTTTGGGACTCTGCAGAGAACGTGTTTGCAGACTGCTGAATCCACACACGGGTTTAACTCTGGAAGTTGAGTGCACACATTGACAACCGTTCTGTTAGATAGCTGCGTTTTGGATTTAGAAGCAGATATTTCCCTGTGCTTACTGCTGTTTCTTCCATATGCCGGTAATGGGCTGAAAACGCCTGTTTTGGGACTCTGCAGAGAAAGTGTTTGCAGATTGCTGAATCCACACACGGGTTTAACTCTGGAAGTTGAGTGCACACATTGACAACCGTTCTGTTAGATAGCTGCGTTTTGGATTTAGAAGCAGATATTACCCTGTGCTTACAGTTGTTTCTTCCGTATGCGGGTAATGGACTGAAAACGCCTGTTTTGGGACTCTGCAGAGAAAGTGTTTGCAGACTGCTGAATCCACACACGGGTTTAACTCTGGAAGTTGAGTGCACACATTGACAACCGTTCTGTTAGATAGCTGCGTTTTGGATTTAGAAGCAGATATTTCCCTGTGCTTACTGCTGTTTCTTCCATATGCGGGTAATGGGCTGAAAACGCCTGTTTTGGGACTCTGCAGAGAAAGTGTTTGCAGACTGCTGAATCCACACACGGGTTTAACTCTGGAAGTTGAGTGCACACATTGACAACCGTTCTGTTAGATAGCTGCGTTTTGGATTTAGAAGCAGATATTTCCCTGTGCTTACTGCTGTTTCTTCCATATGCGGGTAATGGGCTGAAAACGCCTGTTTTGGGACTCTGCAGAGAAAGTGTTTGCAGACTGCTGAATCCACACACGGGTTTAACTCTGGAAGTTGAGTGCACACATTGACAACCGTTCTGTTAGATAGCTGCGTTTTGGATTTAGAAGCAGATATTTCCCTGGGCTTACTGCTGTTTCTTCCATATGCCGGTAATGGGCTGAAAACGCCTGTTTTGGGACTCTGCAGAGAAAGTGTTTGCAGACTGCTGAATCCACACACGGTTTTAACTCTGGAAGTTGAGTGCACACATTGACAACCGTTCTGTTAGATAGCTGCGTTTTGGATTTAGAAGCAGATATTTCCCTGTGCTTACTGCTGTTTCTTCCATATGCCGGTAATGGGCTGAAAAGGCCTGTTTTGGGACTCTGCAGAGAACGTGTTTGCAGACTGCTGAATCCACACACGGGTTTAACTCTGGAAGTTGAGTGCACACATTGACAACCGTTCTGTTAGAGAGTTGCGTTTTGGATTTAGAAGCAGATATTTCCCTGTGCTTACTGCTGTTTCTTCCATATGCCGGTAATGGGCTGAAAACGCCTGTTTTGGGACTCTGCAGAGAAAGTGTTTGCAGATTGCTGAATCCACACACGGGTTTAACTCTGGAAGTTGAGTGCACACATTGACAACCGTTCTGTTAGATAGCTGCGTTTTGGATTTAGAAGCAGATATTACCCTGTGCTTACAGTTGTTTCTTCCGTATGCGGGTAATGGACTGAAAACGCCTGTTTTGGGACTCTGCAGAGAAAGTGTTTGCAGACTGCTGAATCCACACACGGGTTTAACTCTGGAAGTTGAGTGCACACATTGACAACCGTTCTGTTAGATAGCTGCGTTTTGGATTTAGAAGCAGATATTTCCCTGTGCTTACTGCTGTTTCTTCCATATGCGGGTAATGGGCTGAAAACGCCTGTTTTGGGACTCTGCAGAGAAAGTGTTTGCAGACTGCTGAATCCACACACGGGTTTAACTCTGGAAGTTGAGTGCACACATTGACAACCGTTCTGTTAGATAGCTGCGTTTTGGATTTAGAAGCAGATATTTCCCTGTGCTTACTGCTGTTTCTTCCCTATGCCGGTAATGGGCTGAAAACGCCTGTTTTGGGACTCTGCAGAGAAAGTGTTTGCAGACTGCTGAATCCACACACGGGTTTAACTCTGGAAGTTGAGTGCACACATTGACAACCGTTCTGTTAGATAGCTGCGTTTTGGATTTAGAAGCAGATATTTCCCTGTGCTTACTGCTGTTTCTTCCATATGCCGGTAATGGGCTGAAAACGCCTGTTTTGGGACTCTGCAGAGAAAGTGTTTGCAGACTGCTGAATCCACACACGGGTTTAACTCTGGAAGTTGAGTGCACACATTGACAACCGTTCTGTTAGATAGCTGCGTTTTGGATTTAGAAGCAGATATTTCCCTGGGCTTACTGCTGTTTCTTCCATATGCCGGTAATGGGCTGAAAACGCCTGTTTTGGGACTCTGCAGAGAAAGTGTTTGCAGACTGCTGAATCCACACACGGGTTTAACTCTGGAAGTTGAGTGCACACATTGACAACCGTTCTGTTAGATAGCTGCGTTTTGGATTTAGAAGCAGATATTTCCCTGTGCTTACTGCTGTTTCTTCCATATGCCGGTAATGGGCTGAAAAGGCCTGTTTTGGGACTCTGCAGAGAACGTGTTTGCAGACTGCTGAATCCACACACGGGTTTAACTCTGGAAGTTGAGTGCACACATTGACAACCGTTCTGTTAGATAGCTGCGTTTTGGATTTAGAAGCAGATATTTCCCTGTGCTTACTGCTGTTTCTTCCATATGCCGGTAATGGGCTGAAAACGCCTGTTTTGGGACTCTGCAGAGAAAGTGTTTGCAGATTGCTGAATCCACACACGGGTTTAACTCTGGAAGTTGAGTGCACACATTGACAACCGTTCTGTTAGATAGCTGCGTTTTGGATTTAGAAGCAGATATTACCCTGTGCTTACAGTTGTTTCTTCCGTATGCGGGTAATGGACTGAAAACGCCTGTTTTGGGACTCTGCAGAGAAAGTGTTTGCAGACTGCTGAATCCACACACGGGTTTAACTCTGGAAGTTGAGTGCACACATTGACAACCGTTCTGTTAGATAGCTGCGTTTTGGATTTAGAAGCAGATATTTCCCTGTGCTTACTGCTGTTTCTTCCATATGCGGGTAATGGGCTGAAAACGCCTGTTTTGGGACTCTGCAGAGAAAGTGTTTGCAGACTGCTGAATCCACACACGGGTTTAACTCTGGAAGTTGAGTGCACACATTGACAACCGTTCTGTTAGATAGCTGCGTTTTGGATTTAGAAGCAGATATTTCCCTGTGCTTACTGCTGTTTCTTCCCTATGCCGGTAATGGGCTGAAAACGCCTGTTTTGGGACTCTGCAGAGAAAGTGTTTGCAGACTGCTGAATCCACACACGGGTTTAACTCTGGAAGTTGAGTGCACACATTGACAACCGTTCTGTTAGATAGCTGCGTTTTGGATTTAGAAGCAGATATTTCCCTGTGCTTACTGCTGTTTCTTCCATATGCCGGTAATGGGCTGAAAACGCCTGTTTTGGGACTCTGCAGAGAAAGTGTTTGCAGACTGCTGAATCCACACACGGGTTTAACTCTGGAAGTTGAGTGCACACATTGACAACCGTTCTGTTAGATAGCTGCGTTTTGGATTTAGAAGCAGATATTTCCCTGGGCTTACTGCTGTTTCTTCCATATGCCGGTAATGGGCTGAAAACGCCTGTTTTGGGACTCTGCAGAGAAAGTGTTTGCAGACTGCTGAATCCACAAACGGGTTTAACTCTGGAAGTTGAGTGCACACATTGACAACCGTTCTGTTAGATAGCTGCGTTTTGGATTTAGAAGCAGATATTTCCCTGTGCTTACTGCTGTTTCTTCCATATGCCGGTAATGGGCTGAAAAGGCCTGTTTTGGGACTCTGCAGAGAACGTGTTTGCAGACTGCTGAATCCACACACGGGTTTAACTCTGGAAGTTGAGTGCACACATTGACAACCGTTCTGTTAGATAGCTGCGTTTTGGATTTAGAAGCAGATATTTCCCTGTGCTTACTGCTGTTTCTTCCATATGCCGGTAATGGGCTGAAAACGCCTGTTTTGGGACTCTGCAGAGAAAGTGTTTGCAGACTGCTGAATCCACACACGGGTTTAACTCTGGAAGTTGAGTGCACACATTGACAACCGTTCTGTTAGATAGCTGTGTTTTGGATTTAGAAGCAGATATTTCCCTGGGCTTACTGCTGTTTCTTCCATATGCCGGTAATGGGCTGAAAACGCCTGTTTTGGGACTCTGCAGAGAAAGTGTTTGCAGACTGCTGAATCCACACACGGGTTTAACTCTGGAAGTTGAGTGCACACATTGACAACCGTTCTGTTAGAGAGCTGCGTTTTGGATTTAGAAGCAGATATTTCCCTGTGCTTACTGCTGATTCTTCCATATGCCGGTAATGGCCTGAAAACGCCTGTTTTGGGACTCTGCAGAGAAAGTGTTTGCAGACTGCTGAATCCACACACGGGTTTAACTCTGGAAGTTGAGTGCACACATTGACAACCGTTCTGTTAGATAGCTGCATTTTGGATTTAGAAGCAGATATTTCCCTGTGCTTACTGCTGTTTCTTCCATATGCCGGTAATGGGCTGAAAACGCCTGTTTGGGGACACTGCAGAGAAAGTGTTTGCAGACTGCTGAATCCACACACGGGTTTAACTCTGGAAGTTGAGTGCACACATTGACAACCGTTCTGTTAGATAGCTGCGTTTTGGATTTAGAAGCAGATATTTCCCTGTGCTTACTGCTGTTTCTTCCATATGCCGGTAATGGGCTGAAAACGCCTGTTTTGGGACTCTGCAGAGAAAGTGTTTGCAGGCTGCTGAATCCACACGCGGGTTTAACTCTGGAAGTTGAGTGCACACATTGACAACCGTTCTGTTAGATAGCTGCGTTTTGGATTTAGAAGCAGGTATTTCCCTGGGCTTACTGCTGTTTCTTCCATATGCCGGTAATGGGCTGAAAACGCCTGTTTGGGGACTCTGCAGAGAAAGTGTTTGCAGACTGCTGAATCCACACACGGGTTTAACTCTGGAAGTTGAGTGCACACATTGACATCCGTTCTGTTAGATAGCTGCGTTTTGGGTTTAGAAGCAGATATTTTCCTGGGCTTACTGCTGTTTCCTCCATATGCCGGTAATGGGCTGAAAACGCCTGTTTTGGGACTCTGCAGAGAAAGTGTTTGCAGACTGCTGAATCCACACACGGGTTTAACTCTGGAAGTTGAGTGCACACATTGACAACCGTTCTGTTAGATAGCTGCGTTTTGGATTTAGAAGCAGATATTTCCCTGTGCTTACTGCTGTTTCTTCCATATGCCGGTAATGGGCTGAAAAGGCCTGTTTTGGGACTCTGCAGAGAACGTGTTTGCAGACTGCTGAATCCACACACGGGTTTAACTCTGGAAGTTGAGTGCACACATTGACAACCGTTCTGTTAGATAGCTGCGTTTTGGATTTAGAAGCAGATATTTCCCTGTGCTTACTGCTGTTTCTTCCATATGCCGGTAATGGGCTGAAAACGCCTGTTTTGGGACTCTGCAGAGAAAGTGTTTGCAGACTGCTGAATCCACACACGGGTTTAACTCTGGAAGTTGAGTGCACACATTGACAACCGTTCTGTTAGATAGCTGCGTTTTGGATTTAGAAGCAGATATTTTCCTGGGCTTACTGCTGTTTCTTCCATATGCCGGTAATGGGCTGAAAACGCCTGTTTTGGGACTCTGCAGAGAAAGTGTTTGCAGACTGCTGAATCCACACACGGGTTTAACTCTGGAAGTTGAGTGCACACATTGACAACCGTTCTGTTAGATATCTGCGTTTTGGATTTAGAAGCAGATATTTCCCTGTGCTTACTGCTGTTTCTTCCATATGCCGGTAATGGGCTGAAAACGCCTGTTTGGGGACACTGCAGAGAAAGTGTTTGCAGACTGCTGAATCCACACACGGGTTTAACTCTGTAAGTTGAGTGCACACATTGACAACCGTTCTGTTAGATAGCTGCGTTTTGGATTTAGAAGCAGATATTTCCCTGTGCTTACTGCTGTTTCTTCCATATGCCGGTAATGGGCTGAAAACGCCTGTTTTGGGACTCTGCAGAGAAAGTGTTTGCAGACTGCTGAATCCACACGCGGGTTTAACTCTGGAAGTTCAGTGCACACATTGACAACCGTTCTGTTAGATAGCTGCGTTTTGGATTTAGAAGCAGATATTTCCCTGTGCTTACTGCTGTTTCTTCCTTATGCCGGTAATGGGCTGAAAACGCCTGTTTGGGGACTCTGCAGAGAAAGTGTTTGCAGACTGCTGAATCCACACACGGGTTTAACTCTGGAAGTTGAGTGCACACATTGACAACCGTTCTGTTAGATAGCTGCGTTTTGGATTTAGAAGCAGATATTTCCCTGGGCTTACTGCTGTTTCTTCCATATGCCGGTAATGGGCTGAAAACGCCTGTTTTGGGACTCTGCAGAGAAAGTGTTTGCAGACTGCTGAATCCACAAACGGGTTTAACTCTGGAAGTTGAGTGCACACATTGACAACCGTTCTGTTAGATAGCTGCGTTTTGGATTTAGAAGCAGATATTTCCCTGTGCTTACTGCTGTTTCTTCCATATGCCGGTAATGGGCTGAAAAGGCCTGTTTTGGGACTCTGCAGAGAACGTGTTTGCAGACTGCTGAATCCACACACGGGTTTAACTCTGGAAGTTGAGTGCACACATTGACAACCGTTCTGTTAGATAGCTGCGTTTTGGATTTAGAAGCAGATATTTCCCTGTGCTTACTGCTGTTTCTTCCATATGCCGGAAATGGGCTGAAAACGCCTGTTTTGGGACTCTGCAGAGAAAGTGTTTGCAGACTGCTGAATCCACACACGGGTTTAACTCTGGAAGTTGAGTGCACACATTGACAACCGTTCTGTTAGATAGCTGTGTTTTGGATTTAGAAGCAGATATTTCCCTGGGCTTACTGCTGTTTCTTCCATATGCCGGTAATGGGCTGAAAACGCCTGTTTTGGGACTCTGCAGAGAAAGTGTTTGCAGACTGCTGAATCCACACACGGGTTTAACTCTGGAAGTTGAGTGCACACATTGACAACCGTTCTGTTAGAGAGCTGCGTTTTGGATTTAGAAGCAGATATTTCCCTGTGCTTACTGCTGATTCTTCCATATGCCGGTAATGGGCTGAAAACGCCTGTTTTGGGACTCTGCAGAGAAAGTGTTTGCAGACTGCTGAATCCACACACGGGTTTAACTCTGGAAGTTGAGTGCACACATTGACAACCGTTCTGTTAGATAGCTGCATTTTGGATTTAGAAGCAGATATTTCCCTGTGCTTACTGCTGTTTCTTCCATATGCCGGTAATGGGCTGAAAACGCCTGTTTGGGGACACTGCAGAGAAAGTGTTTGCAGACTGCTGAATCCACACACGGGTTTAACTCTGGAAGTTGAGTGCACACATTGACAACCGTTCTGTTAGATAGCTGCGTTTTGGATTTAGAAGCAGATATTTCCCTGTGCTTACTGCTGTTTCTTCCATATGCCGGTAATGGGCTGAAAACGCCTGTTTTGGGACTCTGCAGAGAAAGTGTTTGCAGGCTGCTGAATCCACACGCGGGTTTAACTCTGGAAGTTGAGTGCACACATTGACAACCGTTCTGTTAGATAGCTGCGTTTTGGATTTAGAAGCAGGTATTTCCCTGGGCTTACTGCTGTTTCTTCCATATGCCGGTAATGGGCTGAAAACGCCTGTTTGGGGACTCTGCAGAGAAAGTGTTTGCAGACTGCTGAATCCACACACGGGTTTAACTCTGGAAGTTGAGTGCACACATTGACATCCGTTCTGTTAGATAGCTGCGTTTTGGGTTTAGAAGCAGATATTTTCCTGGGCTTACTGCTGTTTCCTCCATATGCCGGTAATGGGCTGAAAACGCCTGTTTTGGGACTCTGCAGAGAAAGTGTTTGCAGACTGCTGAATCCACACACGGGTTTAACTCTGGAAGTTGAGTGCACACATTGACAACCGTTCTGTTAGATAGCTGCGTTTTGGATTTAGAAGCAGATATTTCCCTGTGCTTACTGCTGTTTCTTCCATATGCCGGTAATGGGCTGAAAAGGCCTGTTTGGGACTCTGCAGAGAACGTGTTTGCAGACTGCTGAATCCACACACGGGTTTAACTCTGGAAGTTGAGTGCACACATTGACAACCGTTCTGTTAGATAGCTGCGTTTTGGATTTAGAAGCAGATATTTCCCTGTGCTTACTGCTGTTTCTTCCATATGCCGGTAATGGGCTGAAAACGCCTGTTTTGGGACTCTGCAGAGAAAGTGTTTGCAGACTGCTGAATCCACACACGGGTTTAACTCTGGAAGTTGAGTGCACACATTGACAACCGTTCTGTTAGATAGCTGCGTTTTGGATTTAGAAGCAGATATTTTCCTGGGTTTACTGCTGTTTCTTCCATATGCCGGTAATGGGCTGAAAACGCCTGTTTTGGGACTCTGCAGAGAAAGTGTTTGCAGGACTGCTGAATCCACACACGGGTTTAACTCTGGAAGTTGAGTGCACACATTGACAACCGTTCTGTTAGATATCTGCGTTTTGGATTTAGAAAGCAGATATTTCCCTGTGCTTACTGCTGTTTCTTCCATATGCCGGTAATGGGCTGAAAAACGCGCTGAAAACGCCTGTTTGGGGACACTGCAGAGAAAGTGTTTGCAGACTGCAGAATCCACACACGGGTTTAACTCTGTAAGTTGAGTGCACACATTGACAACCGTTCTGTTAGATAGCTGCGTTTTGGATTTAGAAGCAGATATTTCCCTGTGCTTACTGCTGTTTCTTCCATATGCCGGTAATGGGCTGAAAACGCCTGTTTTGGGACTCTGCAGAGAAAGTGTTTGCAGACTGCTGAATCCACACGCGGGTTTAACTCTGGAAGTTGAGTGCACACATTGACAACCGTTCTGTTAGATAGCTGCGTTTTGGATTTAGAAGCAGATATTTCCCTGTGCTTACTGCTGTTTCTTCCTTATCCCGGTAATGGGCTGAAAACGCCTGTTTGGGGACTCTGCAGAGAAAGTGTTTGCAGACTGCTGAATCCACACACGGGTTTAACTCTGGAAGTTGAGTGCACACATTGACAACCGTTCTGTTAGATAGCTGCGTTTTGGATGTAGAAGCAGATATTTCCCTGGGCTTACTGCTGTTTCTTCCATATGCCGGTAATGGGCTGAAAACGCCTGTTTTGGGACTCTGCAGAGAAAGTGTTTGCAGACTGCTGAATCCACACACGGGTTTAACTCTGGAAGTTGAGTGCACACATTGACAACCGTTCTGTTAGATAGCTGCGTTTTGGATTTAGAAGCAGGTATTTCCCTGTGCTTACTGCTGTTTCTTCCATATGCCGGTAATGGGCTGAAAAGGCCTGTTTTGGGACTCTGCAGAGAACGTGTTTGCAGACTGCTGAATCCACACACGGGTTTAACTCTGGAAGTTGAGTGCACACATTGACAACCGTTCTGTTAGATAGCTGCGTTTTGGATTTAGAAGCAGATATTTCCCTGTGCTTACTGCTGTTTCTTCCATATGCCGGTAATGGGCTGAAAACGCCTGTTTTGGGACTCTGCAGAGAAAGTGTTTGCAGACTGCTGAATCCACACACGGGTTTAACTCTGGAAGTTGAGTGCACACATTGACAACCGTTCTGTTAGATAGCTGCGTTTTGGATTTAGAAGCAGATATTACCCTGTGCTTACAGTTGTTTCTTCCGTATGCGGGTAATGGACTGAAAACGCCTGTTTTGGGACTCTGCAGAGAAAGTGTTTGCAGACTGCTGAATCCACACACGGGTTTAACTCTGGAAGTTGAGTGCACACATTGACAACCGTTCTGTTAGATAGCTGGGTTTTGAATTTAGAAGCAGATATTTCCCTGTGCTTACTGCTGTTTCTTCCATATGCGGGTAATGGGCTGAAAACGCCTGTTTTGGGACTCTGCAGAGAAAGTGTTTGCAGACTGCTGAATCCACACACGGGTTTAACTCTGGAAGTTGAGTGCACACATTGACAACCGTTCTGTTAGATAGCTGCGTTTTGGATTTAGAAGCAGATATTTCCCTGTGCTTACTGCTGTTTCTTCCATATGCCGGTAATGGGCTGAAAACGCCTGTTTTGGGACTCTGCAGAGAAAGTGTTTGCAGACTGCTGAATCCACACTCGGGTTTAACTCTGGAAGTTGAGTGCACACATTGACAACCGTTCTGTTAGATAGCTGCGTTTTGGATTTAGAAGCAGATATTTCCCTGTGCTTACTGCTGTTTCTTCCATATGCCGGTAATGGGCTGAAAACGCCTGTTTTGGGACTCTGCAGAGAAAGTGTTTGCAGACTGCTGAATCCACACACGGGTTTAACTCTGGAAGTTGAGTGCACACATTGACAACCGTTCTGTTAGATAGCTGCGTTTTGGATTTAGAAGCAGATATTTCCCTGGGCTTACTGCTGTTTCTTCCATATGCCGGTAATGGGCTGAAACCGCCTGTTTTGGGACTCTGCAGAGAAAGTGTTTGCAGACTGCTGAATCCACACACGGGTTTAACTCTGGAAGTTGAGTGCACACATTGACAACCGTTCTGTTAGATAGCTGCGTTTTGGATTTAGAAGCAGATATTTCCCTGTGCTTACTGCTGTTTCTTCCATATGCCGGTAATGGGCTGAAAACGCCTGTTTTGGGACTCTGCAGAGAAAGTGTTTGCAGACTGCTGAATCCACACACGGGTTTAACTCTGGAAGTTGAGTGCACACATTGACAACCGTTCTGTTAGATAGCTGCGTTTTGGAATTAGAAGCAGATATTTCCCTGTGCTTACTGCTGTTTCTTCCATATGCCGGTAATGGGCTGAAAACGCCTGTTTTGGGACTCTGCAGAGAAAGTGTTTGCAGACTGCTGAATCCACACACGGGTTTAACTCTGGAAGTTGAGTGCACACATTGACAACCGTTCTGTTAGATAGCTGCGTTTTGGATTTAGAAGCAGATATTTCCCTGTGCTGACTGCTGTTTCTTCCATATGCCGGTAATGGGCTGAAAACGCCTGTTTTGGGACTCTGCAGAGAAAGTGTTTGCAGACTGCTGAATCCACACACGGGTTTAACTCTGGAAGTTGAGTGCACACATTGACAACCGTTCTGTTAGATAGCTGCGTTTTGGATTTAGAAGCAGATATTTCCCTGTGCTTACTGCTGTTTCTTCCATATGCCGGTAATGGGCTGAAAACGCCTGTTTTGGGACTCTGCAGAGAAAGTGTTTGCAGACTGCTGAATCCACACACGGGTTTAACTCTGGAAGTTGAGTGCACACATTGACAACCGTTCTGTTAGATAGCTGCGTTTTGGATTTAGAAGCAGATATTTCCCTGTGCTGACTGCTGTTTCTTCCATATGCCGGTAATGGGCTGAAAACGCCTGTTTTGGGACTCTGCAGAGAAAGTGTTTGCAGACTGCTGAATCCACACACGGGTTTAACTCTGGAAGTTGAGTGCACACATTGACAACCGTTCTGTTAGATAGCTGCGTTTTGGATTTAGAAGCAGATATTTCCCTGTGCTTACAGTTGTTTCTTCCGTATGCGGGTAATGGGCTGAAAACGCCTGTTTTGGGACTCTGCAGAGAAAGTGTTTGCAGACTGCTGAATCCACACACGGGTTTAACTCTGGAAGTTGAGTGCACACATTGACAACTGTTCTGTTAGATAGCTGCGTTTCGGATTTAGAAGCAGATATTTCCCTGTGCTTACTGCTGTTTCTTCCATATGCGGGTTATGGGCTGAAAACGCCTGTTTTGGGACTCTGCAGAGAAAGTGTTTGCAGACTGCTGAATCCACACACGGGTTTAACTCTGGAAGTTGAGTGCACACATTGACAACCGTTCTGTTAGATAGCTGCGTTTTGGATTTAGAAGCAGATATTTCCCTGTGCTTACTGCTGTTTCTTCCATATGCCGGTAATGGGCTGAAAACGCCTGTTTTGGGACTCTGCAGAGAAAGTGTTTGCAGACTGCTGAATCCACACACGGGTTTAACTCTGGAAGTTGAGTGCACACATTGACAACCGTTCTGTTAGATAGCTGCGTTTTGGATTTAGAAGCAGATATTTCCCTGGGCTTACTGCTGTTTCTTCCATATGCCGGTAATGGGCTGAAAACGCCTGTTTTGGGACTCTGCAGAGAAAGTGTTTGCAGACTGCTGAATCCACACACGGGTTTAACTCTGGAAGTTGAGTGCACACATTGACAACCGTTCTGTTAGATAGCTGCGTTTTGGATTTAGAAGCAGATATTTCCCTGTGCTTACTTCTGTTTCTTCCATATGCCGGTAAAGGGCTGAAAACGCCTGTTTTGGGACTCTGCAGAGAAAGTGTTTGCAGACTCCTGAATCCACACACGGGTTTAACTCTGGAAGTTGAGTGCACACATTGACAACCGTTCTGTTAGATAGCTGCGTTTTGGATTTAGAAGCAGATATTTCCCTGTGCTTACTGCTGTTTCTTCCATATGCCGGTAATGGGCTGAAAATGCCTGTTTTGGGACTCTGCAGAGAAAGTGTTTGCAGACTGCTGAATCCACACACGGGTTTAACTCTGGAAGTTGAGTGCACACATTGACAACCGTTCTGTTAGATAGCTGCGTTTTGGATTTAGAAGCAGATATTTCCCTGTGCTTACTGCTGTTTCTTCCATATGCCGGTAATGGGCTGAAAACGCCTGTTTTGGGACTCTGCAGAGAAAATGTTTGCAGAATGCTGAATCCACACATGGGTTAAGCTCTGGAAGTTGAGTGCACACATGGACAACCGTTCTGTTAGATAGCTGCGTTTTGGATTTAGAACCAGATATTGCCCTGGGCTTACTGCTGTTTCTTCCATATTCCGGTAATGGGCTGAAAACGCCTATTTTGGGACTCTGCAGAGAAAGTGTTTGCAGACTGCTGAATCCACACACGGGTTTAACTCTGGAAGTTGAGTGCACACATTGACAACCGTTCTGTTAGATAGCTGCGTTTTGGATTTAGAAGCAGATATTTCCCTGTGCTTACTGCTGTTTCTTCCATATGCCGGTAATGGGCTGAAAACGCCTGTTTTGGGACTCTGCAGAGAAAGTGTTTGCAGACTGCTGAATCCACACACGGGTTTAGCTCTGGAAGTTGAGTGCACACATTGACAACCGTTCTGTTAGATAGCTGCGTTTTGGATTTAGAAGCAGATATTTCCCTGTGCTTACTGCTGTTTCTTCCATATGCCGGTAATGGGCTGAAAACGCCTGTTTTGGGACTCTGCAGAGAAAATGATTGCAGAATGCTGAATACACACACGGGTTAAGCTCTGGAAGTTGAGTGCACACATGGACAACCGTTCTGTTAGATAGCTGCGTTTTGGATTTAGAAGCAGATATTTCCCTGTGCTTACTGCTGTTTCTTCCAAATGACGGTAATGGGCTGAAAACGCCTGTTTTGGGACTCTGCAGAGAAAGTGTTTGCAGACTGCTGAATCCACACACGGGTTTAACTCTGGAAGTTGAGTGCACACATTGACAACCGTTCTGTTAGAGAGCTGCGTTTTGGATTTAGAAGCAGATATTTCCCTGTGCTTACTGCTGTTACTTCCATATGCCGGTAATGGGCTGAAAACGCCTGTTTTGGGACTCTGCAGAGAAAATGTTTGCAGAATGCTGAATCCACACACGGGTTAAGCTCTGGAAGTTGAGTGCACACATGGACAACCGTTCTGTTAGAGAGCTGCGTTTTGGATTTAGAAGCAGATATTTCCCTGTGCTTACTGCTGTTTCTTCCATATGCCGGTAATGGGCTGAAAACGCCTGTTTTGGGACTCTGCAGAGAAAGTGTTTGCAGACTGCTGAATCCACACACGGGTTTAACTCTGGAAGTTGAGTGCACACATTGACAACCGTTCTGTTAGATAGCTTCGTTTTGGATTTAGAAGCAGATATTTCCCTGTGCTTACTGCTGTTTCTTCCATATGCCGGTAATGGGCTGAAAACGCCTGTTTTGGGACTCTGCAGAGAAAGTGTTTGCAGACTGCTGAATCCACACACGGGTTTAACTCTGGAAGTTGAGTGCACACATTGACAACCGTTCTGTTAGATAGCTGCGTTTTGGATTTAGAAGCAGATATTTCCCTGTGCTTACTGTTGTTTCTTCCATATGCCGGTAATGGGCTGAAAACGCCTGTTTTGGGACTCTGCAGAGAAAGTGTTTGCAGACTGCTGAATCCACACACGGGTTTAACTCTGGAAGTTGAGTGCACACATTGACAACCGTTCTGTTAGATAGCTGCGTTTTGGATTTAGAAGCAGATATTTCCCTGTGCTTACTGCTGTTTCTTCCATATGCCGGTAATGGGCTGAAAACGCCTGTTTTGGGACTCTGCAGAGAAAGTGTTTGCAGACTGCTGAATCCACACACGGGTTTAACTCTGGAAGTTGAGTGCACACATTGACAACCGTTCTGTTAGAGAGCTGCGTTTTGGATTTAGAAGCAGATATTTCCCTGTGCTTACTGCTGTTTCTTCCATATGCCGGTAATGGGCTGAAAACGCCTGTTTTGGGACTCTGCAGAGAAAGAGTTTGCAGACTGCTGAATCCACACACGGGTTTAACTCTGGAAGTTGAGTGCACACATTGACAACCGTTGTGTTAGATACCTGCGTTTTGGATTTAGAAGCAGATATTTCCCTGTGCTTACTGCTGTTTCTTCCATATTCCGGTAATGGGCTGAAACCGCCTGTTTTGGGACTCTGCAGAGAAAGTGTTTGCAGACTGCTGAATCCACACACGGGTTTAACTCTGGAAGTTGAGTGCACACATTGACAACCGTTCTGTTAGATAGCTGCGTTTTGGATTTAGAAGCAGATATTTCCCTGTGCTTACTGCTGTTTCTTCCATATGCCGGTAATGGGCTGAAAACGCCTGTTTTGGGACTCTGCAGAGAAAGTGTTTGCAGACTGCTGAATCCACACACGGGTTTAACTCTGGAAGTTGAGTGCACACATTGACAACCGTTCTGTTAGATAGCTGCGTTTTGGATTTAGAAGCAGATATTTCCCTGTGCTTACTGCTGTTTCTTCCATATGCCGGTAATGGGCTGAAAATGCCTGTTTTGGGACTCTGCAGAGAAAGTGTTTGCAGACTGCTGAATCCACACACGGGTTTAACTCTGGAAGTTGAGTGCACACATTGACAACCGTTCTGTTAGATAGCTGCGTTTTGGATTTAGAAGCAGATATTTCCCTGTGCTTACTGCTGTTTCTTCCATATGCCGGTAATGGGCTGAAAACGCCTGTTTTGGGACTCTGCAGAGAAAATGTTTGCAGAATGCTGAATCCACACATGGGTTAAGCTCTGGAAGTTGAGTGCACACATGGACAACCGTTCTGTTAGATAGCTGCGTTTTGGATTTAGAACCAGATATTGCCCTGGGCTTACTGCTGTTTCTTCCATATTCCGGTAATGGGCTGAAAACGCCTATTTTGGGACTCTGCAGAGAAAGTGTTTGCAGACTGCTGAATCCACACACGGGTTTAACTCTGGAAGTTGAGTGCACACATTGACAACCGTTCTGTTAGATAGCTGCGTTTTGGATTTAGAAGCAGATATTTCCCTGTGCTTACTGCTGTTTCTTCCATATGCCGGTAATGGGCTGAAAACGCCTGTTTTGGGACTCTGCAGAGAAAGTGTTTGCAGACTGCTGAATCCACACACGGGTTTAGCTCTGGAAGTTGAGTGCACACATTGACAACCGTTCTGTTATATAGCTGCGTTTTGGATTTAGAAGCAGATATTTCCCTGTGCTTACTGCTCTTTCTTCCATATGCCGGTAATGGGCTGAAAACGCCTGTTTTGGGACTCTGCAGAGAAAATGATTGCAGAATGCTGAATCCACACACGGGTTAAGCTCTGGAAGTTGAGTGCACACATGGACAACCGTTCTGTTAGATAGCTGCGTTTTGGATTTAGAAGCAGATATTTCCCTGTGCTTACTGCTGTTTCTTCCAAATGACGGTAATGGGCTGAAAACGCCTGTTTTGGGACTCTGCAGAGAAAGTGTTTGCAGACTGCTGAATCCACACACGGGTTTAACTCTGGAAGTTGAGTGCACACATTGACAACCGTTCTGTTAGAGAGCTGCGTTTTGGATTTAGAAGCAGATATTTCCCTGTGCTTACTGCTGTTACTTCCATATGCCGGTAACGGGCTGAAAACGCCTGTTTTGGGACTCTGCAGAGAAAATGTTTGCAGAATGCTGAATCCACACACGGGTTAAGCTCTGGAAGTTGAGTGCACACATGGACAACCGTTCTGTTAGAGAGCTGCGTTTTGGATTTAGAAGCAGATATTTCCCTGTGCTTACTGCTGTTTCTTCCATATGCCGGTAATGGGCTGAAAACGCCTGTTTTGGGACTCTGCAGAGAAAGTGTTTGCAGACTGCTGAATCCACACACGGGTTTAACTCTGGAAGTTGAGTGCACACATTGACAACCGTTCTGTTAGATAGCTGCGTTTTGGATTTAGAAGCAGATATTTCCCTGTGCTTACTGCTGTTTCTTCCATATGCCGGTAATGGGCTGAAAACGCCTGTTTTGGGACTCTGCAGAGAAAGTGTTTGCAGACTGCTGAATCCACACACGGGTTTAACTCTGGAAGTTGAGTGCACACATTGACAACCGTTCTGTTAGATAGCTGCGTTTTGGATTTAGAAGCAGATATTTCCCTGTGCTTACTGTTGTTTCTTCCATATGCCGGTAATGGGCTGAAAACGCCTGTTTTGGGACTCTGCAGAGAAAGTGTTTGCAGACTGCTGAATCCACACACGGGTTTAACTCTGGAAGTTGAGTGCACACATTGACAACCGTTCTGTTAGATAGCTGCGTTTTGGATTTAGAAGCAGATATTTCCCTGTGCTTACTGCTGTTTCTTCCATATGCCGGTAATGGGCTGAAAACGCCTGTTTTGGGACTCTGCAGAGAAAGTGTTTGCAGACTGCTGAATCCACACACGGGTTTAACTCTGGAAGTTGAGTGCACACATTGACAACCGTTCTGTTAGAGAGCTGCGTTTTGGATTTAGAAGCAGATATTTCCCTGTGCTTACTGCTGTTTCTTCCATATGCCGGTAATGGGCTGAAAACGCCTGTTTTGGGACTCTGCAGAGAAAGAGTTTGCAGACTGCTGAATCCACACACGGGTTTAACTCTGGAAGTTGAGTGCACACATTGACAACCGTTGTGTTAGATACCTGCGTTTTGGATTTAGAAGCAGATATTTCCCTGTGCTTACTGCTGTTTCTTCCATATTCCGGTAATGGGCTGAAAACGCCTGTTTTGGGACTCTGCAGAGAAAGTGTTTGCAGACTGCTGAATCCACACACGGGTTTAACTCTGGAAGTTGAGTGCACACATTGACAACCGTTCTGTTAGATAGCTGCGTTTTGGATTTAGAAGCAGATATTTCCCTGTGCTTACTGCTGTTTCTTCCATATGCCGGTAATGGGCTGAAAACGCCTGTTTTGGTACTCTGCAGAGAAAGTGTTTGCAGACTGCTGAATCCACACACGGGTTTAACTCTGGAAGTTGAGTGCACGCATTGACAAACGTTCTGTTAGAGAGCTGCGTTTTGGATTTAGAAGCAGATATTTCCCTGTGCTTACTGCTGTTTCTTCCATATGCCGGTAATGGGCTGAAAACGCCTGTTTTGGGACTCTGCAGAGAAAGTGTTTGCAGACTGCTGAATCCACACACGGGTTTAACTCTGGAAGTTGAGTGCACACATTGACAACCATTCTGTTAGATAGCTGCGTTTTGGATTTAGAAGCAGATATTTCCCTGTGCTTACTGCTGTTTCTTCCATATGCCGGTAATGGGCTGAAAATGCCTGTTTTGGGACTCTGCAGAGAAAGTGTTTGCAGACTGCTGAATCCACACACGGGTTTAACTCTGGAAGTTGAGTGCACACATTGACAACCGTTCTGTTAGATAGCTGCGTTTTGGATTTAGAAGCAGATATTTCCCTGTGCTTACTGCTGTTTCTTCCATATGCCGGTAATGGGCTGAAAACGCCTGTTTTGGGACTCTGCAGAGAAAATGTTTGCAGAATGCTGAATCCACACATGGGTTAAGCTCTGGAAGTTGAGTGCACACATGGACAACCGTTCTGTTAGACAGCTGCGTTTTGGATTTAGAAGCAGATATTTCCCTGCGCTTACTGCTGTTTCTTCCATATGACGGTAATGGGCTGAAAACGCCTGTTTTGGGACTCTGCAGAGAAAGTGTTTGCAGACTGCTGAATACACACACGGGTTTAACTCTGGAAGTTGAGTGCACACATTGACAACCGTTCTGTTAGATAGCTGCGTTTTGGATTTAGAAGCAGATATTTCCCTGTGCTTACTGCTGTTTCTTCCATATGCCGGTAATGGGCTGAAAACGCCTGTTTTGGGACTCTGCAGAGAAAATGTTTGCAGAATGCTGAATCCACACACGGGTTAAGATCTGGAAGTTGAGTGCACACATGGACAACCGTTCTGTTAGATAGCTGCGTTTTGGATTTAGAAGCAGATATTTCCCTGGGCTTACGGCTGTTTCTTCCATATGCCGGTAATGGGCTGAAAACGCCTGTTTTGGGACTCTGCAGAGAAAGTGTTTGCAGACTGCTGAATCCACACACGGGTTTAACTCTGGAAGTTGAGTGCACACATTGACAAACGTTGTGTTAGAGAGCTGCGCTTTGGATTTAGAAGCAGATATTTCCCTGTGCTTACTGCTGTTTCTTCCATATGCCGGTAATGGGCTGAAAACGCCTGTTTTGGGACTCTGCAGAGAAAGTGTTTGCAGACTGCTGAATCCACACACGGGTTTAACTCTGGAAGTTGAGTGCACACATTGACAACCGTTCTGTTAGATAGCTGCGTTTTGGATTTAGAAGCCGATATTTCCCTGTGCTTACTGCTGTTTCTTCCATATACCGGTAATGGGCTGAAAACGCCTGTTTTGGGACTCTGCAGAGAAAGTGTTTGCAGACTGCTGAATCCACACACGGGTTTAGCTATGGAAGTTGAGTGCACACATTGACAACCGTTCTGTTAGATAGCTGCGTTTTGGATTTAGAAGCAGATATTTCCCTGTGCTTACTGCTGTTTCTTCCATATGCCGGTAATGGGCTGAAAACGCCTGTTTTGGGACTCTGTAGAGAAAGTGTTTGCAGACTGCTGAATCCACACACGGGTTTAACTCTGGAAGTTGAGTGCACACATTGACAACCATTCTGTTAGATAGCTGCGTTTTGGATTTAGAAGCAGATATTTCCCTGTGCTTACTGCTGTTTTTCCATATGCCGGTAATGGGCTGAAACCGCCTGTTTTGGGACTCTGCAGAGAAAGTGTTTGCAGACTGCTGAATCCACACACGGGTTTAACTCTGGAAGTTGAGTGCACACATTGACATCCGTTCTGTTAGATAGCTGCGTTTTGGATTTAGAAGCAGATATTTCCCTGTGCTTACTGCTGTTTCTTCCATATGCCGGTAATGGGCTGAAAACGCCTGGTTTGGGACTCTGCAGAGAAAGTGTTTGCAGACTGCTGAATCCACACACGGGTTTAACTCTGGAAGTTGAGTGCACACATTGACAACCGTTCTGTTAGATAGCTGCGTTTTGGATTTAGAAGCAGATATTTCCCTGTGCTTACTGCTGTTTCTTCCATATACCGGTAATGGGCTGAAAACGCCTGTTTGGGGACTCTGCAGAGAAAGTGTTTGCAGACTGCTGAATCCACACACGGGTTTAACTCTGGAAGTTGAGTGCACATATTGACAACCGCTCTGTTAGATAGCTGCGTTTTGGATTTAGAAGCAGATATTTCCCTGGGCTTTCTGCTGTTTCTTCCATATGCCGGTAATGGGCTGAAAACGCCTGTTTTGGGACTCTGCAGAGAAAGTGTTTGCAGACTGCTGAATCCACACATGGGTTTACCTCTGGAAGATGAGTGCACACATTGACAACCGTTCTGTTAGATAGCTGCGTTTTGGATTTAGAAGCAGATATTTCCCTGTGCTTACTGCTGTTTCTTCCATATGCCGGTAATGGGCTGAAAACGCCTGTTTTGGGACTCTGCAGAGAAAGTGTTTGCAGACTGCTGAATCCACACACGGGTTTAACTCTGGAAGTTGAGTGCACACATTGACAACCGTTCTGTTAGATAGCTGCATTTTGGATTTAGAAGCAGATATTTCCCTGTGCTTACTGCTGTTTCTTCTATATGCCGGTAATGGGCTGAAAACGCCTGTTTTGGGACTCTGCAGAGAAAGTGTTTGCAGACTGCTGAATCCACACACGGGTTTAACTCTGGAAGTTGAGTGCACACATTGACAACCGTTCTGTTAGATAGCTGCGTTTTGGATTTAGAAGCAGATATTTCCCTGTGCTTACTGCTGTTTCTTCCATATGCCGGTAATGGGCTGAAAACGCCTGTTTTGGGACTCTGCAGAGAAAGTGTTTGCAGACTGCTGAATCCACACACAGGTTTAACTCTGGAAGTAGAGTGCACACATTGACAACCGTTCTGTTAGATAGCTGCGTTTTGGATTTAGAAGCAGATATTTCCCTGTGCTTACTGCTGTTTCTTCCATATGCCGGTAATGGGCTGAAAACGCCTGTTTGGGGACTCTGCAGAGAAAGTGTTTGCAGACTGCTGAATCCACACACGGGTTTAACTCTGGAAGTTGAGTGCACACATTGACAACCGTTCTGTTAGATAGCTGCGTTTTGGATTTAGAAGTAGATATTTCCCTGGGCTTACTGCTGTTTTTTCCATATTCCGGTAATGGGCTGAAAACGCCTGTTTTGGGACTCTGCAGAGAAAGTGTTTGCAGACTGCTGAATCCACACACGGGTTTAACTCTGGAAGTTGAGTGCACACATTGACAACCGTTCTGTTAGATAGCTGCGTTTTGGATTTAGAAGCAGATATTTCCCTGTGCTTACTGCTGTTTCTTCCATATGCCGGTAATGGGCTGAAAACGCCTGTTTTGGGACTCTGCAGAGAAAGTGTTTGCAGACTGCTGAATCCACACACGGGTTTAACTCTGGAAGTTGAGTGCACACATTGACAACCGTTCTGTTAGAGAGCTGCGTTTTGGATTTAGAAGCAGATATTTCCCTGTGCTTACTGCTGTTTCTTCCATATGCCGGTAATGGGCTGAAAACGCCTGTTTTGGGACTCTGCCGAGAAAATGTTTGCAGAATGCTGAATCCACACATGGGTTAAGCTCTGGAAGTTGAGTGCACACATGGACAACCGTTCTGTTAGACAGCTGCGTTTTGGATTTAGAAGCAGATATTTCCCTGCGCTTACTGCTGTTTCTTCCATATGACGGTAATGGGCTGAAAACGCCTGTTTTGGGACTCTGCAGAGAAAGTGTTTGCAGACTGCTGAATCCACACACGGGTTTAACTCTGGAAGTTGAGTGCACACATTGACAACCGTTCTGTTAGAGAGCTGCGTTTTGTATTTAGAAGCAGATATTTCCCTGTGCTTACTGCTGTTTCTTCCATATGCCGGTAATGGGCTGAAAACGCCTGTTTTGGGACTCTGCAGAGAAAATGTTTGCAGAATGCTGAATCCACACACGGGTTAAGATCTGGAAGTTGAGTGCACACATGGACAACCGTTCTGTTAGATAGCTGCGTTTTGTATTTAGAAGCAGATATTTCCCTGTGCTTACTGCTGTTTCTTCCATATGCCGGTAATGGGCTGAAAACGCCTGTTTTGGGACTCTGCAGAGAAAGTGTTTGCAGACTGCTGAATCCACACACGGGTTTAACTCTGGAAGTTGAGTGCACACATTGACAACCGTTCTGTTAGAGAGCTGCGTTTTGGATTTAGAAGCAGATATTTCCCTGTGCTTACTGCAGTTTCTTCCATATGCCGGTAATGGGCTGAAAACGCCTGTTTTGGGACTCTGCACAGAAAGTGTTTGCAGACTGCTGAATCCACACACGGGTTTAACTCTGGAAGTTGAGTGCACACATTGACAACCGTTCTGTTAGATAGCTGCGTTTTGGATTTAGAAGCCGATATTTCCCTGTGCTTACTGCTGTTTCTTCCATATACCGGTAATGGGCTGAAAACGCCTGTTTTGGGACTCTGCAGAGAAAGTGTTTGCAGACTGCTGAATCCACACACGGGTTTAGCTATGGAAGTTGAGTGCACACATTGACAACCGTTCTGTTAGATAGCTGCGTTTTGGATTTAGAAGCAGATATTTCCCTGTGCTTACTGCTGTTTCTTCCATATGCCGGTAATGGGCTGAAAACGCCTGTTTTGGGACTCTGTAGAGAAAGTGTTTGCAGACTGCTGAATCCACACACGGGTTTAACTCTGGAAGTTGAGTGCACACATTGACAACCATTCTGTTAGATAGCTGCGTTTTGGATTTAGAAGCAGATATTTCCCTGTGCTTACTGCTGTTTTTCCATATGCCGGTAATGGGCTGAAACCGCCTGTTTTGGGACTCTGCAGAGAAAGTGTTTGCAGACTGCTGAATCCACACACGGGTTTAACTCTGGAAGTTGAGTGCACACATTGACATCCGTTCTGTTAGATAGCTGCGTTTTGGATTTAGAAGCAGATATTTCCCTGTGCTTACTGCTGTTTCTTCCATATGCCGGTAATGGGCTGAAAACGCCTGTTTTGGGACTCTGCAGAGAAAGTGTTTGCAGACTGCTGAATCCACACATGGGTTTACCTCTGGAAGATGAGTGCACACATTGACAACCGTTCTGTTAGATAGCTGCGTTTTGGATTTAGAAGCAGATATTTCCCTGTGCTTACTGCTGTTTCTTCCATATGCCGGTAATGGGCTGAAAACGCCTGTTTTGGGACTCTGCAGAGAAAGTGTTTGCAGACTGCTGAATCCACACACGGGTTTAACTCTGGAAGTTGAGTGCACACATTGACAACCGTTGTGTTAGATAGCTGCATTTTGGATTTAGAAGCAGATATTTCCCTGTGCTTACTGCTGTTTCTTCTATATGCCGGTAATGGGCTGAAAACGCCTGTTTTGGGACTCTGCAGAGAAAGTGTTTGCAGACTGCTGAATCCACACACGGGTTTAACTCTGGAAGTTGAGTGCACACATTGACAACCGTTCTGTTAGATAGCTGCGTTTTGGATTTAGAAGCAGATATTTCCCTGTGCTTACTGCTGTTTCTTCCATATGCCGGTAATGGGCTGAAAACGCCTGTTTTGGGACTCTGCAGAGAAAGTGTTTGCAGACTGCTGAATCCACACACAGGTTTAACTCTGGAAGTAGAGTGCACACATTGACAACCGTTCTGTTAGATAGCTGCGTTTTGGATTTAGAAGCAGATATTTCCCTGTGCTTACTGCTGTTTCTTCCATATGCCGGTAATGGGCTGAAAACGCCTGTTTGGGGACTCTGCAGAGAAAGTGTTTGCAGACTGCTGAATCCACACACGGGTTTAACTCTGGAAGTTGAGTGCACACATTGACAACCGTTCTGTTAGATAGCTGCGTTTTGGATTTAGAAGTAGATATTTCCCTGGGCTTACTGCTGTTTTTTCCATATTCCGGTAATGGGCTGAAAACGCCTGTTTTGGGACTCTGCAGAGAAAGTGTTTGCAGACTGCTGAATTCACACACGGGTTTAACTCTGGAAGTTGAGTGCACACATTGACAACCGTTCTGTTAGATAGCTGCGTTTTGGATTTAGAAGCAGATATTTCCCTGTGCTTACTGCTGTTTCTTCCATATGCCGGTAATGGGCTGAAAACGCATGTTTTGGTACTCTGCAGAGAAAGTGTTTGCAGACTGCTGAATCCACACACGGGTTTAACTCTGGAAGTTGAGTGCACACATTGACAACCATTCTGTTAGATAGCTGCGTTTTGGATTTAGAAGCAGATATTTCCCTGTGCTTACTGCTGTTTCTTCCATATGCCGGTAATGGGCTGAAAACGCCTGTTTTGGGACTCTGCAGAGAAAGTGTTTGCAGACTGCTGAATCCACACACGGGTTTAACTCTGGAAGTTGAGTGCACACATTGACAACCGTTCTGTTAGATAGCTGCGTTTTGGATTTAGAAGCAGATATTTCCCTGTGCTTACTGCTGTTTCTTCCATATGCCGGTAATGGGCTGAAAACGCCTGTTTTGGGACTCTGCAGAGAAAGTGTTTGCAGACTGCTGAATCCACACACGGGTTTAACTCTGGAAGTTGAGTGCACACATTGACAACCGTTCTGTTAGATAGCTGCGTTTTGGATTTAGAAGCAGATATTTCCCTGTGCTTCCTGCTGTTTTTCCATATGCCGGTAATGGGCTGAAAACGCCTGTTTTGGGACTCTGCAGAGAAAGTGTTTGCAGACTGCTGAATCCACACACGGGTTTAACTCTGGAAGTTGAGTGCACACATTGACAACCGTTCTGTTAGATAGCTGCGTTTTGGATTTAGAAGCAGATATTTCCCTGTGCTTACTGCTGTTTCTTCCATATGCCGGTAATGGGCTGAAAACGCCTGTTTTGGGACTCTGCAGAGAATGTGTTTGCAGACTGCTGAATCCACACACGGGTTTAACTCTGGAAGTTGAGTGCACACATTGACAACCGTTCTGTTAGATAGCTGCGTTTTGGATTTAGAAGCAGATATTTCCCTGTGCTTACTGCTGTTTCTTCCATATGCCGGTAATGGGCTGAAAACGCCTGTTTTGGGACTCTGCAGAGAAAGTGTTTGCAGACTGCTGAATCCACACACGGGTTTAGCTCTGGAAGTTGAGTGCACACATTGACAACCGTTCTGTTAGATAGCTGCGTTTTGGATTTAGAAGCAGATATTTCCCTGTGCTTACTGCTGTTTCTTCCATATGCCGGTAATGGGCTGAAAACGCCTGTTTTGGGACTCTGCAGAGAAAGTGTTTGCAGACTGCTGAATCCACACACGGGTTTAACTCTGGAAGTTGAGTGCACACATTGACAACCGTTCTGTTAGATAGCTGCGTTTTGGATTTAGAAGCAGATATTTCCCTGGGCTTACTGCTGTTTCTTCCATATGCCGGTAATGGGCTGAAAACGCCTGTTTTGGGACTCTGCAGAGAAAGTGTTTGCAGACTGCTGAATCCACACACGGGTTTAACTCTGGAAGTTGAGTGCACACATTGACAACCGTTCTGTTAGATAGCTGCGTTTTGAATTTAGAAGCAGATATTTCCCTGTGCTTACTGCTGTTTCTTCCATATGCCGGTCATGGGCTGAAAACGCCTGTTCTGGGACTCTGCAGAGAAAGTGTTTGCAGACTGCTGAATCCACACACGGGTTTAACTCTGGAAGTTGAGTGCACACATTGACAACCGTTCGGTTAGAGAGCTGCGTTTTGGATTTAGAAGCAGATATTTCCCTGTGCTTACTGCTGTTTCTTCCATATGCCGGTAATGGGCTGAAAACGTCTGTTTTGGGACTCTGCAGAGAAAGTGTTTGCAGACTGCTGAATCCACACACGGGTTTAACTCTGGAAGTTGAGTGCACACATTGACAACCGTTCTGTTAGATAGCTGCGTTTTGGATTTAGAAGCAGATATTTCCCTGTGCTTACTGCTATTTCTTCCATATGCCGGTAATTCGCTGAAAACGCCTGTTTTGGGACTCTGCAGAGAAAGTGTTTGCAGACTGCTGAATCCACACACGGGTTTAACTCTGGAAGTTCAATGCACACATTGACAACCGTTCTGTTAGAGAGCTGCGTTTTGGATTTAGAAGCAGATATTTCCCTGTGCTTACGGCTGTTTCTTCCATATGCCGGTAATTGGCTGAAAACGCCTGTTTTGGGACTCTGCAGAGAAAGTGTTTGCAGACTGCTGAATCCACACACGGGTTTAACTCTGGAAGTTCAGTGCACACATTGACAACCTTGCTGTTAGAGAGCTGCGTTTTGGATTTAGAAGCAGATATTTCCCTGGGCTTACTGCTGTTTCTTCCATATGCCGGTAATGGGCTGAAACCGCCTGTTTTGGGACTCTGCAGAGAAAGTGTTTACAGACTGCTGAATCCACACACGGGTTTAACTCTGGAAGTTGAGTGCACACATTGACAACCGTTCTGTTAGATAGCTGCGTTTTGGATTTAGAAGCAGATATTTCCCTGTGCTTACTGCTGTTTCTTCCATATGCCGGTAATGGGCTGAAAACGCCTGTTTTGGGACTCTGCAGAGAAAGTGTTTGCAGACTGCTGAATCCACACACGGGTTTAGCTCTGGAAGTTGAGTGCACACATTGACAACCGTTCTGTTAGATAGCTGCGTTTTGGATTTAGAAGCAGATATTTCCCTGTGCTTACTGCTGTTTCTTCCATATGCCGGTAATGGGCTGAAAACGCCTGTTTTGGGACTCTGCAGAGAAAGTGTTTGCAGACTGCTGAATCCACACACGGGTTTAACTCTGGAAGTTGAGTGCACACATTGACAACCGTTCTGTTAGATAGCTGCGTTTTGGATTTAGAAGCAGATATTTCCCTGTTCTTACTGCTGTTTTTCCATATGCCGGTAATGGGCTGAAAACGCCTGTTTTGGGACTCTGCAGAGAAAGTGTTTGCAGACTGCTGAATCCACACACGGGTTTAACTCTGGAAGTTGAGTGCACACATTGACAACCGTTCTGTTAGATAGCTGCGTTTTGGATTTAGAAGCAGATATTTCCCTGTGCTTACTGCTATTTCTTCCATATGCCGGTAACGGGCTGAAAACGCCTGTTTTGGGACTCTGCAGAGAAAGTGTTTGCAGACTGCTGAATCCACACACGGGTTTAGCTCTGGAAGTTGAGTGCACACATTGACAACCGTTCTGTTAGATAGCTGCGTTTTGGATTTAGAAGCAGATATTTCCCTGTGCTTACTGCTGTTTCTTCCATATGCCGGTAATGGGCTGAAAACGCCTGTTTTGGGACTCTGCAGAGAAAGTGTTTGCAGACTGCTGAATCCACACACGGGTTTAACTCTGGAAGTTGAGTGCACACATTGACAACCGTTCTGTTAGATAGCTGCGTTTTGGATTTAGAAGCAGATATTTCCCTGTGCTTACTGCTGTTTCTTCCATATGTCGGTAATGGGCTGAAAACGCCTGTTTTGGGACTCTGCAGAGAAAGTGTTTGCAGACTGCTGAATCCACACACGGGTTTAGCTCTGGAAGTTGAGTGCACACATTGACAACCGTTCTGTTAGATAGCTGCGTTTTGGATTTAGAAGCAGATATTTCCCTGTGCTTACTGCTGTTTCTTCCGTATGCCGGTAATGGGCTAAAAACGCCTGTTTTGGGACTCTGCAGAGAAAGTGTTTGCAGACTGCTGAATCCACACACGGGTTTAACTCTGGAAGTTGAGTGCACACATTGACAACTGTTCTGTTAGATTGCTGCGTTTTGGATTTAGAAGCAGATATTTCCGTGTGCTTACTGCTGTTTCTTCCATATGCCGGAAATGGGCTGAAAACGCCTGTTTTGCGACTCTGCAGAGAAAGTGTTTGCAGACTGCAGAATCCACACACGGGTTTAACTCTGGAAGGTGAGTGCACACATTGACAACCGTTCTGTTAGAGAGCTGCGTTTTGGATTTAGAAGCAGATATTTCCCTGTACTTACTGCTGTTTCTTCCATATGCCGGTATTGGGCTGAAAACGCCTGTTTTGGGACTCTGCAGAGAAAGTGTTTGCAGACTGCTGAATCCACACACGGGTTTAACTCTGGAAGTTGAGTGCACACATTGACAACCGTTCTGTTAGATAGCTGCATTTTGGATTTAGAAGCAGATATTTCCCTGTGCTTACTGCTGTTTCTTCCTTATGCCGGTAATGGGCTGAAAACGCCTGTTTTGGGACTCTGCAGAGAAAGTGTTTGCAGACTGCTGAATCCACACACGGGTTTAACTCTGGAAGTTGAGTGCACACATTGACAACCGTTGTGTTAGATAGCTGCGTTTTGGATTTAGAAGCAGATATTTCCCTGTGCTTACTGCTGTTTCTTCCATATGCCGGTAATGGGCTGAAAACGCCTGTTTTGGTACTCTGCAGAGAAAGTGTTTGCAGACTGCTGAATCCACACACGGGTTTAACTCTGGAAGTTGAGTGCACACATTGACAACCGTTCTGTTAGAGAGCTGCGTTTTGGATTTAGAAGCAGATATTTCCCTGTGCTTACTGCTGTTTCTTCCATATGCCGGTAATGGGCTGAAAACGCCTGTTTTTGGGACTCTGCAGAGAAAGTGTTTGCAGACTGCTGAATCCACACACGGGTTTAACTCTGGGAGTTGAGTGCACACATTGACAACCGTTCTGTTAGAGAGCTGCGTTTTGGATTTAGAAGCAGATATTTCCCTGTGCTTACTGCTGTTTCTTCCATATGCCGGTAATGGGCTGAAAACGCCTGTTTTGGGACTCTGCAGAGAAAGTGTTTGCAGACTGCTGAATCCACACACGGGTTTAACTCTGGAAGTTGAGTGCACACATTGACAACCGTTCTGTTAGAGAGCTGCGTTTTGGATTTAGAAGCAGATATTTCCCTGTGCTTACTGCTGTTTCTTCCATATGCCGGTAATGGGCTGAAAACGCCTGTTTTGGGACTCTGCAGAGAAAGTGTTTGCAGACTGCTGAATCCACACACGGGTTTAACTTTGGAAGTTGAGTGCACACATTGACAGCCGTTCTGTTAGATAGCTGCGTTTTGGATTTAGAAGCAGATATTTCCCTGTGCTTACTGCTGTTTCTTCCATATGCCGGTAATGGGCAGAAAACGCCTGTTTTGGGACTCTGCAGAGAAAGTGTTTGCAGTCTGCTGAATCCACACACGGGTTTAACTCTGGAAGTTGAGTGCACACATTGACAACCGTTCTGTTAGAGAGCTGCGTTTTGGATTTAGAAGCAGATATTTCCCTGTGCTTACTGCTGTTTCTTCCATATGCCGGTAATGGGCTGAAAACGCCTGTTTTGGGACTCTGCAGAGAAAGTGTTTGCAGACTGCTGAATCCACACACGGGTTTAACTTTGGAAGTTGAGTGCACACATTGACAGCCGTTCTGTTAGATAGCTGCGTTTTGGATTTAGAAGCAGATATTTCCCTGTGCTTACTGCTGTTTCTTCCATATGCCGGTAATGGGCAGAAAACGCCTGTTTTGGGACTCTGCAGAGAAAGTGTTTGCAGTCTGCTGAATCCACACACGGGTTTAACTCTGGAAGTTGAGTGCACACATTGACAACCGTTCTGTTAGAGAGCTGCGTTTTGGATTTAGAAGCAGATATTTCCCTGTGCTTACTGCTGTTTCTTCAATATGCCGGTAATGGGCTGAAAACGCCTGTTTTGGGACTCTGCAGAGAAAGTGTTTGCAGACTGCTGAATCCACACACGGGTTTAGCTCTGGAAGTTGAGTGCACACATTGACAACCGTTCTGTTAGATAGCTGCGTTTTGGATTTAGAAGCAGATATTTCCCTGTGCTTACTGCTGTTTCTTCCATATGCCGGTAATGGGCTGAAAACGCCTGTTCTGGGACTCTGCAGAGAAAGTGTTTGCAGACTGCTGAATCCACACACGGGTTTAACTCTGGAAGTTGAGTGCACACATTGACAACCGTTCTGTTAGATAGCTGCGTTTTGGATTTAGAAGCAGATATTTCCCTGGGCTTACTGCTGTTTCTTCCATATGCCGGTAATGGGCTGAAAACGCCTGTTTTGGGACTCTGCAGAGAAAGTGTTTGCAGACTGCTGAATCCACACACGGGTTTAACTCTGGAAGTTGAGTGCACACATTGACAACCGTTCTGTTAGATAGCTGCGTTTTGGATTTAGAAGCAGATATTTCCCTGTGCTTACTGCTGTTTCTTCCATATGCCGGTAATGGGCTGAAAACGCCTGTTCTGGGACTCTGCAGAGAAAGTGTTTGCAGACTGCTGAATCCACACACGGGTTTAACTCTGGAAGTTGAGTGCACACATTGACAACCGTTCGGTTAGAGAGCTGCGTTTTGGATTTAGAAGCAGATATTTCCCTGTGCTTACTGCTGTTTCTTCCATATGCCGGTAATGGGCTGAAAACGCCTGTTTTGGGACTCTGCAGAGAAAGTGTTTGCAGACTGCTGAATCCACACACGGGTTTAACTCTGGAAGTTGAGTGCACACATTGACAACCGTTCTGTTAGATAGCTGCGTTTTGGATTTAGAAGCAGATATTTCCCTGTGCTTACTGCTATTTCTTCCATATGCCGGTAATGGGCTGAAAACGCCTGTTTTGGGACTCTGCAGAGAAAGTGTTTGCAGACTGCTGAATCCACACACGGGTTTAACTCTGGAAGTTCAATGCACACATTGACAACCGTTCTGTTAGAGAGCTGCGTTTTGGATTTAGAAGCAGATATTTCCCTGTGCTTACGGCTGTTTCTTCCATATGCCGGTAATTGGCTGAAAACGCCTGTTTTGGGACTCTGCAGAGAAAGTGTTTGCAGACTGCTGAATCCACACACGGGTTTAACTCTGGAAGTTCAGTGCACACATTGACAACCTTGCTGTTAGAGAGCTGCGTTTTGGATTTAGAAGCAGATATTTCCCTGGGCTTACTGCTGTTTCTTCCATATGCCGGTAATGGGCTGAAACCGCCTGTTTTGGGACTCTGCAGAGAAAGTGTTTGCAGACTGCTGAATCCACACACGGGTTTAACTCTGGAAGTTGAGTGCACACATTGACAACCGTTCTGTTAGATAGCTGCGTTTTGGATTTAGAAGCAGATATTTCCCTGTGCTTACTGCTGTTTCTTCCATATGCCGGTAATGGGCTGAAAACGCCTGTTTTGGGACTCTGCAGAGAAAGTGTTTGCAGACTGCTGAATCCACACACGGGTTTAGCTCTGGAAGTTGAGTGCACACATTGACAACCGTTCTGTTAGATAGCTGCGTTTTGGATTTAGAAGCAGATATTTCCCTGTGCTTACTGCTGTTTCTTCCATATGCCGGTAATGGGCTGAAAACGCCTGTTTTGGGACTCTGCAGAGAAAGTGTTTGCAGACTGCTGAATCCACACACGGGTTTAACTCTGGAAGTTGAGTGCACACATTGACAACCGTTCTGTTAGATAGCTGCGTTTTGGATTTAGAAGCAGATATTTCCCTGTTCTTACTGCTGTTTTTCCATATGCCGGTAATGGGCTGAAAACGCCTGTTTTGGGACTCTGCAGAGAAAGTGTTTGCAGACTGCTGAATCCACACACGGGTTTAACTCTGGAAGTTGAGTGCACACATTGACAACCGTTCTGTTAGATAGCTGCGTTTTGGATTTAGAAGCAGATATTTCCCTGTGCTTACTGCTGTTTCTTCCATATGCCGGTAATGGGCTGAAAACGCCTGTTTTGGGACTCTGCAGAGAAAGTGTTTGCAGACTGCTGAATCCACACACGGGTTTAACTCTGGAAGTTGAGTGCACACATTGACAACCGTTCTGTTAGAGAGCTGCGTTTTGGATTTAGAAGCAGATATTTCCCTGTGCTTACTGCTATTTCTTCCATATGCCGGTAACGGGCTGAAAACGCCTGTTTTGGGACTCTGCAGAGAAAGTGTTTGCAGACTGCTGAATCCACACACGGGTTTAGCTCTGGAAGTTGAGTGCACACATTGACAACCGTTCTGTTAGATAGCTGCGTTTTGGATTTAGAAGCAGATATTTCCCTGTGCTTACTGCTGTTTCTTCCATATGCCGGTAATGGGCTGAAAACGCCTGTTTTGGGACTCTGCAGAGAAAGTGTTTGCAGACTGCTGAATCCACACACGGGTTTAACTCTGGAAGTTGAGTGCACACATTGACAACCGTTCTGTTAGATAGCTGCGTTTTGGATTTAGAAGCAGATATTTCCCTGTGCTTACTGCTGTTTCTTCCATATGTCGGTAATGGGCTGAAAACGCCTGTTTTGGGACTCTGCAGAGAAAGTGTTTGCAGACTGCTGAATCCACACACGGGTTTAGCTCTGGAAGTTGAGTGCACACATTGACAACCGTTCTGTTAGATAGCTGCGTTTTGGATTTAGAAGCAGATATTTCCCTGTGCTTACTGCTGTTTCTTCCGTATGCCGGTAATGGGCTAAAAACGCCTGTTTTGGGACTCTGCAGAGAAAGTGTTTGCAGACTGCTGAATCCACACACGGGTTTAACTCTGGAAGTTGAGTGCACACATTGACAACTGTTCTGTTAGATTGCTGCGTTTTGGATTTAGAAGCAGATATTTCCGTGTGCTTACTGCTGTTTCTTCCATATGCCGGAAATGGGCTGAAAACGCCTGTTTTGCGACTCTGCAGAGAAAGTGTTTGCAGACTGCAGAATCCACACACGGGTTTAACTCTGGAAGGTGAGTGCACACATTGACAACCGTTCTGTTAGAGAGCTGCGTTTTGGATTTAGAAGCAGATATTTCCCTGTACTTACTGCTGTTTCTTCCATATGCCGGTATTGGGCTGAAAACGCCTGTTTTGGGACTCTGCAGAGAAAGTGTTTGCAGACTGCTGAATCCACACACGGGTTTAACTCTGGAAGTTGAGTGCACACATTGACAACCGTTCTGTTAGATAGCTGCATTTTGGATTTAGAAGCAGATATTTCCCTGTGCTTACTGCTGTTTCTTCCTTATGCCGGTAATGGGCTGAAAACGCCTGTTTTGGGACTCTGCAGAGAAAGTGTTTGCAGACTGCTGAATCCACACACGGGTTTAACTCTGGAAGTTGAGTGCACACATTGACAACCGTTGTGTTAGATAGCTGCGTTTTGGATTTAGAAGCAGATATTTCCCTGTGCTTACTGCTGTTTCTTCCATATGCCGGTAATGGGCTGAAAACGCCTGTTTTGGTACTCTGCAGAGAAAGTGTTTGCAGACTGCTGAATCCACACACGGGGTTTAACTCTGGAAGTTGAGTGCACACATTGACAACCGTTCTGTTAGAGAGCTGCGTTTTGGATTTAGAAGCAGATATTTCCCTGTGCTTACTGCTGTTTCTTCCATATGCCGGTAATGGGCTGAAAACGCCTGTTTTGGGACTCTGCAGAGAAAGTGTTTGCAGACTGCTGAATCCACACACGGGTTTAACTCTGGGAGTTGAGTGCACACATTGACAACCGTTCTGTTAGAGAGCTGCGTTTTGGATTTAGAAGCAGATATTTCCCTGTGCTTACTGCTGTTTCTTCCATATGCCGGTAATGGGCTGAAAACGCCTGTTTTGGGACTCTGCAGAGAAAGTGTTTGCAGACTGCTGAATCCACACACGGGTTTAACTCTGGAAGTTGAGTGCACACATTGACAACCGTTCTGTTAGATAGCTGCGTTTTGGATTTAGAAGCAGATATTTCCCTGTGCTTACTGCTGTTTCTTCCATATGCCGGTAATGGGCTGAAAACGTCTGTTTTGGGATTCTGCAGAGAAAGTGTTTGCAGACTGCTGAATCCACACACGGGTTTAACTCTGGAAGTTGAGTGCACACATTGACAGCCGTTCTGTTAGATAGCTGCGTTTTGGATTTAGAAGCAGATATTTCCCTGTGCTTACTGCTGTTTCTTCCATATGCCGGTAATGGGCAGAAAACGCCTGTTTTGGGACTCTGCAGAGAAAGTGTTTGCAGTCTGCTGAATCCACACACGGGTTTAACTCTGGAAGTTGAGTGCACACATTGACAACCGTTCTGTTAGAGAGCTGCGTTTTGGATTTAGAAGCAGATATTTCCCTGTGCTTACTGCTGTTTCTTCAATATGCCGGTAATGGGCTGAAAACGCCTGTTTTGGGACTCTGCAGAGAAAGTGTTTGCAGACTGCTGAATCCACACACGGGTTTAACTCTGGAAGTTGAGTGCACACATTGACAACCGTTCTGTTAGATAGCTGCGTTTTGGATTTAGAAGCAGATATTTCCCTGTGCTTACTGCTATTTCTTCCATATGCCGGTAATGGGCTGAAAACGCCTGTTTTGGGACTCTGCAGAGAAAGTGTTTGCAGACTGCTGAATCCACACACGGGTTTAACTCTGGAAGTTCAATGCACACATTGACAACCGTTCTGTTAGAGAGCTGCGTTTTGGATTTAGAAGCAGATATTTCCCTGTGCTTACGGCTGTTTCTTCCATATGCCGGTAATTGGCTGAAAACGCCTGTTTTGGGACTCTGCAGAGAAAGTGTTTGCAGACTGCTGAATCCACACACGGGTTTAACTCTGGAAGTTCAGTGCACACATTGACAACCTTGCTGTTAGAGAGCTGCGTTTTGGATTTAGAAGCAGATATTTCCCTGGGCTTACTGCTGTTTCTTCCATATGCCGGTAATGGGCTGAAACCGCCTGTTTTGGGACTCTGCAGAGAAAGTGTTTGCAGACTGCTGAATCCACACACGGGTTTAACTCTGGAAGTTGAGTGCACACATTGACAACCGTTCTGTTAGATAGCTGCGTTTTGGATTTAGAAGCAGATATTTCCCTGTGCTTACTGCTGTTTCTTCCATATGCCGGTAATGGGCTGAAAACGCCTGTTTTGGGACTCTGCAGAGAAAGTGTTTGCAGACTGCTGAATCCACACGCGGGTTTAACTCTGGAAGTTGAGTGCACACATTGACAACCGTTCTGTTAGATAGCTGCGTTTTGGATTTAGAAGCAGATATTTCCCTGTGCTTACTGCTGTTTCTTCCTTATGCCCGGTAATGGGCTGAAAACGCCTGTTTGGTGACTCTGCAGAGAAAGTGTTTGCAGACTGCTGAATCCACACACGGGTTTAACTCTGGAAGTTGAGTGCACACATTGACAACCGTTCTGTTAGATAGCTGCGTTTTGGATTTAGAAGCAGATATTTCCCTGTTCTTACTGCTGTTTTTCCATATGCCGGTAATGGGCTGAAAACGCCTGTTTTGGGACTCTGCAGAGAAAGTGTTTGCAGACTGCTGAATCCACACACGGGTTTAACTTTGGAAGTTGAGTGCACACATTGACAACCGTTCTGTTAGATAGCTGCGTTTTGGATTTAGAAGCAGATATTTCCCTGTGCTTACTGCTGTTTCTTCCATATGCCGGTAATGGGCTGAAAACGCCTGTTTTGGGACTCTGCAGAGAAAGTGTTTGCAGACTGCTGAATCCACACACGGGTTTAACTCTGGAAGTTGAGTGCACACATTGACAACCGTTCTGTTAGAGAGCTGCGTTTTGGATTTAGAAGCAGATATTTCCCTGTGCTTACTGCTATTTCTTCCATATGCCGGTAACGGGCTGAAAACGCCTGTTTTGGGACTCTGCAGAGAAAGTGTTTGCAGACTGCTGAATCCACACACGGGTTTAGCTCTGGAAGTTGAGTGCACACATTGACAACCGTTCTGTTAGATAGCTGCGTTTTGGATTTAGAAGCAGATATTTCCCTGTGCTTACTGCTGTTTCTTCCATATGCCGGTAATGGGCTGAAAACGCCTGTTTTGGGACTCTGCAGAGAAAGTGTTTGCAGACTGCTGAATCCACACACGGGTTTAACTCTGGAAGTTGAGTGCACACATTGACAACCGTTCTGTTAGATAGCTGCGTTTTGGATTTAGAAGCAGATATTTCCCTGTGCTTACTGCTGTTTCTTCCATATGTCGGTAATGGGCTGAAAACGCCTGTTTTGGGGACTCTGCAGAGAAAGTGTTTGCAGACTGCTGAATCCACACACGGGGTTTAGCTCTGGAAGTTGAGTGCACACATTGACAACCGTTCTGTTAAATAGCTGCGTTTTGGATTTAGAAGCAGATATTTCCCTGTGCTTACTGCTGTTTCTTCCGTATGCCGGTAATGGGCTAAAAACGCCTGTTTTGGGACTCT